>NW_019154126.1:17768654-17983304 GCF_002288905.1 Enhydra lutris kenyoni | reverse complement strand
AAAATAATATCAGGTTGTCTCTCATGATTTAATGCTAACTGCCATTGATGATTATTGTCTGGATCTATTATTTCATTTGGGGTTGTAAAATTATATTTTAATTCTATTATTTCTCTTTTATCTAATAAGTAGAATAATTGTATGGAGAAACTTGCCCTCATCAAGTATCTGGTTACTCAGAGACAGGATAAATGTTTCTCTGAGGAACCAAGTGCTCTTGATTCTTCTCCTTTATTTACTAGTTTCCATTAGATATCAGTTGTTTGATGAGCACCCTTAAAAGAGTCTTTTATTAGTATTACTATGATCCCACTGATTTATACATGTTTAATATAATCTAATCAATTGCTGTAGCTATCTTCATCAGTACTCAGGTTACCCCATTTTTTATTACTGGTAGCCTCTTCAAGTTGCCTCATAGTTCCTTTTGATATAACTTTTGAGAACTTATTTGCTCACCTTTTATATTTCCTGCCCCTGACTTGGAATCAACCGATTATCTGACAAATGCTGTTTTTCAGATATGAGAAATAATATTGGAGACCACAGTCTGAGCCTAGAGGAAATAATGGATGATGACTTGATCATTATTTCTATGTCTAGGACTGAACCAGAATATATTTTTTTCAAAGAAAAAATAGTTGATGAGTTTATACAAAGGTTGTCAATTAAAATTTACAATTGCAGGGTTTTTACTTAATTCCTTATTTTATATTTGTACACTTACATTGAGACTAGTTTCTTGCAAAAGTAATAAAAGTACGCAATTGCTTTATCTGATATGTCTCTAATAGCTTTAGAATAGCAACACCAATATTATTCCTAACAATATGATTATGAAAAACATTTCAAGATTGTTCAACAGTTTGTTGTTCTTTTGTCTCAGGGTATACTTTTCTAGAGCCGTATAGACACATTATTGTATTTGAAATAATTCTTCTATGTGTGATAATGCCACCAATCTCATACATGGTTAGGTTTATTCATTCATTTTGGTTTTTTATTTTTTTTTCTTTTTAGGAATTTCTTATTAAATTTAATTTTTTAATTTGATATTTACATGGCTTCTAATTTGTAGCTACAAAACAAAGTATATTCAGAGAAATCTACCTTCTCTCTATCTTCTCCATTCTGTCCCTTCTTTCTCCCTTGAGTGATTTTTGTTAGGTTTTGGTTTATTATATATAATATGTGTATTTGTTATATAAATAAATGTATATTTGTTTAGATAGAGAAATCCACTCACACAAATATGTATATATTTATTCTAATTCCTCCTTTTTAAATTATAAGTTAACATACTATATATAGTGTTTTTTTAATCTTACTTTTTTCACTTAAAATGTCTTGGAGATTTGGGGCACCTGGGTGGCTCAGAGGGTCAAGCCTCTGCCTTCGGCTCAGGCCATGATCTCAGGGTTCTGGGATCAAACCCCACATCGGGCTCTCTGCTCAGCAGGGAGCCTGCTTTTCCTTCTCTCTCTGCCTGCCTCTCTGCCTACTTATGATCTCTCCCTCTGCATCAAATTAATAAATAAAATCTTTTAAAAAAGTAAAAAAAAATATCTTGGAGATTAATTCATAACAATATATAAAATATTTTTCATTCCTTTTTATAGCTATATAGTACTCTACTATGGGACTAGGTCATAGTTTTCAACTACGTCTGCCTGTATTGATGGGCATTTGAGTCATTTCCAATCTTGTGCTATCGTAAATAATGCTCCAATGACTAATCTTATGAATATATCTTTTTCTTTCTCTTTCTTTCTTTCTGTCAGTCTTTTGTTATTATTGTTGTTATACATTTCTAGGACACAAATAATTCTCAGAGAGATATATTTATTAGTGATTCTCACCTTGGGTGAATTGGTTTATCAGATTCTAGACTAGAATACGTCTTCAACTATTTGTTAAAACACTCAGAATCATTTATTTGCCGCTCAGGATTTAGGTAGGATGAGAGCACTTGGCACAGAAAAAGAGGTTCAGCATTGAAATTTGAGAAGCAGAACTCATAAAGGAAAACTAAGGGATTTACTAGCCCATTTTATAATTTTCCCTTTATTAAGGGATTAAATGAGACAACCAAAATGCTTACAAAAAATCTTTAGGTGCTTTCCAGATAGAATATAATTCATTTGTGGTTACTTTTCTTTCAGATAAGCAGAAGTCAAGGATATGTTCCTTTTGGTAGCCATTTGGTATAGTATGAGTTGCTTTATTACAATCATATAGATATGCTAGTGAGTATTAGTACTAAGATTTATGGCATAAACATGCATTTACCCCTGAACAGCTACCAAAAAAAAAACAGAAAAACAAAACTGCAACAACCTTCATAAGTTGCATCTTGCCCTTTACTGAAGAATGGTGGATCATCTACAGTTATGGAAGAAAACTAGAATACAGCTGTGCCATTTTTCACCTTTTTAAGAACCCTCCTCAAAAGTCACAAAAAGAGCCACCAAGACAATAGAATTTTAGAAGCAATCCACTTATTTTTATGAATGAATGATAGAGGAGAGAGAAACGATTTGCAAAATATAACTGCAGCTAGAATAATTCCCTTTTCTTTCCAAATTTTGGGTTTGAACCTTAATTACATTTCTTCTTAAAAAAAGACCAGATAGAGAGGTAGGGTTTCAAGGCCCAGTAACCCTCCTGATCTCTGCATCAGGTTGGAGGGGCTCTGGAAATTTCATAGGACTAAATTTCATCCAAGGAAAAATTACAGGGTGACAACTTAATGAAGAGAAAAAAGAAGAGTATGTAAGTGTAAGGCAGTATAGAAATGAGGAAACAGTAAAAGCTTTGAAATAAGGAATATCACAGAGCAACTTTTACTTTTGGCAGGGAATAAACAAGGCAACCAAATTCCTGATCAACGTCCACCAGATGCTGAGTGTTTAGCCTAGCTTCTTATCCTTTGTATTCTGTCAGATGGGAACTCCTGTTTACCTTTTAAGGCTGACCTGAGCATGAGGTTTGTCCCTAATTTCCACTAATTTATGGGCATTAGTTTGTTCTGGCATGGCTGGTTTAAATTCTTTTGGGTATTTCTGCTATGCTGTTGTCATGGCAACCTCCACATTATAAACCTCTGTACTCAGGGGAGGTTGATTACATATGGAAGGAGGAGCATATTTAACCAGACAAGTGAGGCATGAGCCCAGGATTCCAGACTGGGCAGACTGGGCAGACTAGTGGAGGAGGGATAGAGGGCATGATGAAGGTAGGAGGGAAGGAGCAAACACTCTAATCATTGTTCTCCAGAGAAATGGAAGTGTGTAGGTGACCCCTCTACAGCAAATCCATTTCTAAGCACTGCTAAGACTCTCCACTGCCATGAAATCCAAATGCCACAGCTCACCCTCAGACATCCTCCACCAATATCCCCTTCTCTTTTTAATATGGCCATTTGTCTAGTCCCTCAGAAAACCTCCTGCATCAACCAAACATAACTCATTGGCCCCAAACCTTGATTTCCCATTGCTACAGCCAAACTTGGGTCCTCATTCAACCCAAGGTATTTTCTCAGCTCTGTCCCCAACTTCTAAACCCAGAGAATAATTCATTCCCTTTAGTAAGCCTGATGCACCTAATCATACCTCACAAGTCTTCAGTCAGCAGGGACTATGATTGTACCTGGTGCACAGGTGTACGATAGTGTATATTTACAGATATCCACATTTCCCCTTTGTTTTCCCAAGTAGGATGAGGAACTGATGACCAAATCTGAGCTTCTGAGATGTAAATTTGGCTGTCTCATGTGTGGGAATGCATCTGTCTTCTGGACATTCATTACTTTTGAACTAGCTTCAGTTTTAGAATGCTCACTTCAATGTTTTTTCCCACTGGCGCAGATAACCAAGATGTCTGTCTGACTCCTCCAGTTGCCATGCTCTTCCCCATTTCTTGTGTGACTGGTTCTTGATCATCCAGAATGAGATGCAAACAACACCTCCTCACAGAAGACTTCCCTCACCTTCCAATCTCCAGAAGCCTTCCAGTCATTCTAGCTGGCTGCTCCCTGTTTTGTTCTCACGGTAACACTAATGATTTCTTGTGTTACTATTGCATTATTTCTTTATTTTCTCTGTTTCCTCATGAGAATGTAAGACCCAGAAAAGAAAGGAGCTCATCTGTCCTGCTTGCAACTTGCCTGTGGAATGGTGATATATTGCGTTATCATTATGTATTTATTGAAAAATCAGTGAATTCACATTCTAAAAAAAAAGTTGTAATTTTTCTCTAATTATTCCAGCCATTCATTTACAAATAAAGGAATCACCTGATAATGTGGGAAGTTTTCTAATTCACTTTAAGGTTCTGTTCTTTTGTTACTGTTATCATGATAAAGACCAAGGGAACAGCATTTCCAGAGCTCTAGAACCCAGAATTCTTCCCCAACCTATCCTTCTGTATCACTCTCTTATATAGAAAGTGTTTAATTAATAACCTTGTCAGATGCCAAATGCAACTGACTTCAAAATTTTTAATAGTCTTGTGAGGGTGGAGGGATCTTTACAAGCCTGCTTCTATGAATTCTTAATTCAATCCCTCTAGTAATCCTATGTAGGAAAAATGGTGTAGCCCACATGACAGAAAATGGGACAAGGGCTCAGAATGTAAATGCTCAGGTGATAGGAGTAGTAAGTGACCAGACCTGCATTCTAACTTTGTCTTTTGATTTCACATTAACACTTTGTTCCTCACATCTTCTAACACTAGTTTTCAAGAGGAAGGGTCATGTCATGAAAGGAACCCTGGAACAAGACTCAGAAAAATCTCTCCTCATTCAAAGCTTGGTTTGCGATTCACTGGCCATGTGATCTTTAGCAACTTCTCCATCTGTAAAGTTTGTGTCTTAACTCGGGCTGCTATAACAAAATACTATAAACAGGACTTATATACAACAGAAATTTATTTCTCATAGTTACAGAGGCTCCAAGCCTCTGTATTGGTATTATTGAATATATTGGTATTCAGACTTGGTTCTGGTGAGAGCTCTCTTCTGCTGATTGCAGATTGCTGACTTCTCATTGTATCCTCCCATGGTGGAGAGCATAGATGGGAAGCAACCAGTGTTGTGACTTTCATAAGGACACTAATCTCATTCATGAGGGCTCCATCCTTATGACCTCATCTAATCCTCATTACCTCCCTATACCATCACATTAGGGGGTGGGGTTTCAGCATATGAATTGGGAGAAGGGGTACAAACATTTGATCCATAACAGTTGAAATAGCAAAAAAACATACCCCCCCGCCAACTTCATATGGTGGCTGTGATGAGCAGTTGGGATATATGTACATCAAAACACAGCACTGAATCAAAGGATGCATCCCAGTGGGTCTGCATCCTGACTGCCTGCCATTCTGTCCTCTTTGCTTCAAGTCTATTCCAGAATCTAATAAAGCAAGAGAGGAGTCACAAGTGAGAAACTCAATGGATTGGGGCAGTGAGATAAGGGAGTGGAGTATCTAGAGAAACCTCTTCTGGAAGAATAAAAACATAAACAGTAACTAGCACACTGGCAATGCTGCTGATTGAAGTGAATATCAGCTTGAGTTCTCTTGGCAAGTCCTAGAGACACATTTCACAGGGAGAACAGGAGTTAAAGATGGCATGCTCCAGCTAGCACATTTCAGTAGGCTTAATACAACGAACCCAAAGGAAACAAACCAGCCCCAAAGGGGACTGAGCTCATAGTTCTCCATCCCCGTGACTGACAGTTAATACTCAATATGGCAAACTGCTGGAGGATATTCAGCAATTCCATCCTGTCTCCGGCTGAGGATTCAGATCTGACAGGTCAAATGAAACAAAATCATCCTTTACTCCTCCTGATCAAGTTTTCCAGAGAAACTGGTGAGAGAACAAAAACAAATCCCTAGAATAATCTTTTTCACAGAATCCTTTTCAAGCCTCTAACTAAACTAAAACAAAAGCCAATAATAAAAAAAAAAGCTAAAAGGTTTTTTTACATTTTAGTTGAATCAGAAGGATTCATGTTATGACCTAGATAAGAGGTTCTTAATATTTTTTTTCTTTTTCCTTAAGACACTATTAAAATGAGTCTCTTAATATCCTATCATAAAAAGACTTGAACAAATCTATAATTTATGTTATGATTTTTTGAGAGATTTTACCTGAAGGAAGTGCCAAGCCTATCAGAGCTCTAGCAAGCTCTCCTTGAAAATGCTTTCCACTACTAATAGACAGAACCCTTTTTCTTATTATTTATACAAGGGCTTCTTTGATTTTCTGCGTGTGACACTTTGGGATGAAAAACTGGTGACTGCATTAATTAAAAACAAAGATGAGATGTTTTATTTTTTTCTCTCCAGAAAAATTCTGGTCAAAGTCCCTTCAAGCAGACCTCAATGTAAGCCAGGCAGCCCGCCAACCAGAGCCCAGCACTCGTTTTTGTCATTTGATCTGATACAAGCTTAAGTTTAGAACCATTAATTGGTGAGTAAGATGAAGAGTTAAACTCTAAGCAGTAGAAATAGACTTAGGTGGCAGTTTGATTAGTCATCTCAAAATTTAAAGAGAAAAGAGTTGACTCCACCTACCTCCTGCCACCTCTTGCTTTCTTCCTCTCTTCTTTCCTCCCCTACCCCAAAGGGCTGGATCACTTGAGAAAGAAAGAAGAACAAAGGATGGGACTTCTGCCTCAAAATGCCCTAGGAAGAGCCTATCCTCTACTTTTTGTTTTTTGGAGGAATCCCAGGTGCCTGGGAGAGAGCATTATCTGGATGCAAATCATGATCTTCTATCTTCTCCTCCCTAGGAAAACCACTGGTCAGTAAATGCCCTTATATAAGAGAAATATGCATGCTTTCAGTTGTATTATCCCATTGGAACCACACAACATTCTTGAAAGGTCGGTATGGAATTTTGCGGTTTCGAGGATGAAGGATGGTGGGTTTGCCCAAGATTCCCTCATAGGAGAAAGAAAAGATTCAATTCCTAGAACTGGGAAAACAGAAGGGTTTTTATTTCAGGGTCAGTGCTCTTTCTTGCTTCTGTGTCTCTTTTAAATGAGTAACTATCATAGGCAAAGAAAAAAATAAATATGAGACCTGATCTCTACCAAAGGGCTTCCCATTCTGTTTGGAAATACAGAATGTCATGTCCCTGTGAGTTACCAGCTACAAACTCTCAGGGTAATGCTGTGGTGCTATGTAAGAGACACCAAATTTACACTTCCTTTGTGGGAATGGTCAGCTCCTGTATACTCTTTAGAATGCCAAGTCCAGAGAAGGTTGGCAGCACTGTGCCACAGAGAGCCACATGAGGTGTTCTTCTGTCATTATTTCCATTGAAAACTGACATTTTGTGGAACACTATAGCAGTTCCTCAAAAAATTAAATATAAAGTCACCCACCATAGGATCAGCAATCCCAGTTCTGGGTATATACCCAAAAGAACTGAAAATAGGTAGTATTTGTAGGCCCATGTTCATAGCAGCATTATTCACAATAGCCGAGAGGTAGAAGCAGCCTAAGTGGTCATTGAAAAATGAATAAATAAATAAAATGTGGTATATACATACAATGGAATATTATTTAAGCTCAAAAAGGAAGAAAATTCTGACCCCTGCTACAACATGAATGGACCTGGAGAACATTGTACCAAGTAAAATAAACTAGTCACAAAAGGACAAATACTGTATGATTCCACTTACATAAGATACTTAGAGTAGTCAAATTTATAAAGAAAGAAAATGGGATGTGGTTGCCAAGGGCTAGGGAAAGGGGGTGAAAGTGCATTGTGTTTAATGGGTTCAGAGTTTTAGTTTAGTAAGATGGAGAGTTGGGATATAGACAGTAATGATGATTACACAACAGTGTGAATGTACTAAAATGGTTAAGATAATAAATTTTATATTATGTGCTCTTTTATCACAATTTAATACTAAACAAATTTTTAAATATTTTTTAAGAACTAACATTTCGTGGGGCAGCTGAGTGCCTCAGTCGATTGGGCATCTGCTTTCGGCTCAGGTCGTGACCTCAGGGTCCTGGGATCCAGCCTGTTGTTGGGCTCCCTGCTCGGTGGGGAGCCTGCTTCTTACTCTCTCTCTGCCTGCCACTCCCCCTGCTTGTGCTTACTTGCTCCCTCTCTCTCTCTCTGTGTCAAATAAATAAATAAATAAAATCTTAAAAAAAGAAAAAAGAAAAAAAGAACTAACCTTCTGTGAGTGCCTGGGTGGCTCAGTCAGTTAAGAGTCTGTCTTCAGCTCAGGTCATGATCCCAGGGTCCTGGGTTTGAGCCCCACATTGGGCTCCTTGCTCAGGCAGGAGTCCGCTTCTCCCTCTGCTTCTGCCCCTCCTCCGCACTCATGCTTGCTCTTGCGTTCTCTTTCTCTCTCAAGTAAATAAATAAAATCTTAAATAAATAAATAAATAAATAAATAATTTGTGAATGAGCATACTGGGTATCAAAAATGGATTTCATTGGTAAAATGAGTGACTTTTAAACAGCATGATGAATAGTAGAAATTGTCTTTCATCAGTAAAGCTAAAAGTATTTAGGGTATGTGGATTCACTAAAATTGTTTAGAAACACTCCCCTCCTTGCATGAAGTGGGCAGAGTGGAGCACAGGGCCTGCATAGTGTGCCCCTGAAGAATACACTAGAAGTTGGATCCAGGTCAGTATAAGGTGTGGTCCAGTGCTTGATGCCCACTAGAAGGCACAGAATCCACCTCAAGGGGGCTGCTGGGCTTGCCTTGACAGACCCTTTGTGGTTGGAACCCCTAAAAGGCCAGGCGCTGGGCCTTCACTGACTTGCGGAACAGGTTTATAAACTGTTTTGTGCCTACGTGGGATTAATATTTAGCTAATAAATGTCTGTTTAGAAATGTCAGTTCACTATAACCTGATAGAGAAGGTGTGGGGGAGAAGCCGTCCCTTACCACCTCCAACTCCATGGCTCTTTACCAAAATTAAGCTAAAAACTGCAGAAGGACAGATCCACTGTGAAGTCAATGACACTTTGGGCCTCTCCTCGGGCTCTGTATCTAATTTGCTGGTCACAGTTTTGTAGTCATTATCTTAAAAAGGACCTCCTATTGAATACATTTTGGCTCAGCAATACTTGGCTAGCTCTCTGACTGGAGAATGACTAAGTTAGCTTAGGTCAGTTCCAAGGCAGGTTATCTGGAAGCAGCAGGTCTGCTTGCTTTCCATTTCTTTCTACCTCCACTAGACTCTGAGGGCATTTTCTTCTTTTACCCAACCCATGAGATTAGGGCGAAAATGTGATCTAAGTTCGAGGCAAGATCTTCTGTGTCATACTGCAGAACCAGATGTCCCCTCCAGGACTAGATGACACTTGGCTGGGGCAAGGACGAAGGACCCAAGAGGATCCCTAGAGTCTCCAGGTGAGACTGATAAAAGCCTTCTGGCATAAGGACAGGGAGCATGGTAGAGGAAACCAAAGGAAAAACTGTCTTTAGGCGCAGAAACCCTAGTCACCTGTGGACAGCTGACATATGTCAGTTTCCTGAATGGGAATAAGGACCTTGAATGCCCTGTGAGGCAATGTGGGAATAAAGGGAGAACCTATGGTGAAAAAAATCTAACCAATGGAGAGTTTCCCTATGAGTTGGACATGGCACCACAATTTTTACGCATAAGATAAAATGATACAGAATGCTGAAAAAGCAGCATCTCTGGTCATAGCAAAGAAATAAGAACTAACAGAAATTCAGGGTTTGGCATCCAGTTGGGAGTTCAAATTTCTGTCTCACTGCTTGCTAACTGTGTTGTCCTTGGCAAGACAGTCAACATTTTAGAGTTTTAGTTCCCTTTTCTGAAAGTGGGGGAATAGTAATCACTCTTTAGGATTGTTTTACATCTTAAGTAGAAATGAAACATGTGAAATGTCCACATGAAGCAGCTTCTCAGTTAGTACCAGTAATTGCTACTGAGATGGCCTAGAACACTCTGCTTTTCAGAAGCTACACCAGCAGACTCTGGTTAGGGTAGGATCACGATGGCAAAAACATCTGCTTTGCTCTCCAAAACTGACTTACTCAACCCTACCATTAGGCATTATTTCACTGTATCGCAAACCCAGAACTTTTTTTTACAGGGCTGGAAAAACTACATTAAGTATTTTAGGTGAAAACTAGGCCTCCATGTTTCTATTTTTAAATTGCCATACTTGAAGTTTGGAACCAAATGCACACATTTTTTCCACCATCCAGCTTTCTCCTTCCAGCTTTTACATGCTAGGACCTGCCCAAGTCTCCTGGCCACCCCCACGGCATCCTGTTTCTGGGTGGGCATAAATTTCAGGTTGACTTATTCACACACTACCCCTTCCCTGGGTGTGCTTGGCTACCCGAGGTTACACAAAGAATTGCCTGAAGCCAGGTTATAACCACCCAAGACCAGGAAGCAACAAGGCAGAGACAGAATAGAAAGGACCTCCTCTAACCTTCCCAACTACCCAGGGAAGGTTGAGAGAAGTCCTGACAAGAATCCATCAGCCCTAAAACCAGTCTACCTTCTTCCATTCCACGTCCTTCCAGAGAGAGACAGAGGGGAACACAGATTGTTCTGTGTTATGTTCATCTGGGTTACCCCAGCTGCTCCACTTAAAACTGTGTGATTTTGGTCATACAACTTAAGCTATTTGAGCTCCATTTACCTTATTTGTAAAATGAAGAAAATGATATATATGTGATTGGGTTCCAGAGAGGATTAAACAAGCTGTACTATGCCTAATAAGTACCAGGTATTTAGACAGCACAGTGCCTATGCTAATTTTTATCATCCAAAATGCTCTGGGGGTACCTGGGGTGGGAAGGCTCTCAGTCAGTTAAGCTACCTCTTGATTTCAGCTCAGGTCATGATATCAGGGGTTGTAAGATCAAGCCCTGCGTCAGGCTCAACACCCAGCATGGATTCTCTTCCTCTCCCTCTGCTCCTACCCACCCTATACTCTCTCTTGCTCTCTCTTTCTTTCTTAAAAAAAAAAAAGAAAGAAAGAAAGAAAAAAAGAATGTTCTAGAATTGTTGAAATGACTACATTGTACATCTGAAATTATATAACACTGTATCTTAACTATATTGAAATTAAAATTTAAAAAATAATTTAAAAACAGAATGTTCTATACTCTTCCACAATGAGACTCTGACTTCTCAGTTTCTTTTTTTTTTTAAAGGTTTTACTTATTTATTTGACACAGAGATCACAAATAGGCAGAGAGAGAAGGGGAAGCATGGTCTCTGCTGAGCAGAGAGCCCAATGCGGAACTCGATTCCAGGACCCTGAGATCACCCATGACCTGAGCTGAAGGCAGAGGCTTAACCTATTGAGCCATCCAGGCACCCCTTCTCAGTTTATTTTAATGAGTTCTCACAACAAGCAAACCATCACTGAGTAATAATTCAGTAATTCAGTAGTAATTCAGTAGTAATTCGGTAGTAACACTTTGCAGTGTAGGAACTGCAATGACAACAGGGGATAGTTTGGGGACAGTCCGGGAACCATGTACCATGAGCACGGCATGAATAAGAGAAGCAGCATACTAGGGAGCAGGGAAGAAGCACAGGCTGGATGATGACAGAAGCAGATGGTGCCTACCCTACCCTCCTGTCTGGGATGGGTTATAGTCATTGCAGGCACACCAATCAGCCAATCCTGCTGGAACAGCATCGACAAAAATACCAACTATTTCCATCATAGCTTGACAAGGAATAGTTGCACAACTAGAAAAATTGACTTCATAACACAGCCTTTGGAGTAAGAATTATTTTCCATTTTTCTCCTTTGCAAAAAATGTATCTATCGTGTGCTATTTACCAACTCCAGGCAGTACAGCGGGCATCAGTGATCTCTGACAGACCCCATCAGGGCTTCCTTCCTTGTAGTAGTATAATGTGGTTCTTTTTCTCCCTTTGCTACCCAAACCTCCTTTCCAAACTCAAGGAAAAAAGCCAAACAGCCTATATTCAATCAAAGGTAACAACAGTAACTGAGATATGCTTGGCTCACTTTTCATATCTCTTAATTTCAAGGCTATATTCTTTTCTCTCTGGCTATGTCCCTGAAATAATTTGAAAACTTATTCCTTTTCCTTTGCCTTTCCCAAGGTCACACCTTTCCTGGCATCTGTGGAGATCATTCATATGGAAGAGGAAGGGGATGTGCCTGGCTTTTCCTCTCTTGCCTTGTGATTTCTTTCTGTTTGGGCCACAGAAGGCTTTGCAGGAAAGCAGAGATGTTCTTTTTTTTTTCTTTTCTTTTCTTTTTTTTAACTTCATCCATTGAATATTCATCAAGTGGTGGATTCTACCTCAATGATCAGCCAAGGGAATAAAAATAGTTTGCAGCCAGCTCTCTGCCAGAGATAGAGCTCCAAACCATTGTAAGGTAGAGTTTTTCCTACTGGGTGAGGTTACGACAAGCAGCTGTGATTTCCCCAGACATAGCCCCGTGCTCGGAGTAGATGCCTGTCAAACCAGCCCCCAGTAAGTGGCAAGAGTGATCTCACTTCCTTTCCCTAAAGGTAACTGTCCTCATTACTCTCATTACTGAGCTGAGTGAACCTTGGGTACATAATAGAATTTTCTTTAAAATATTCATCATCTGACAGCTGATATTTCAGCCATATTTCCTTGAAAACTACATTGGGAGAGGAAGGCTGAGCAGCAGTACTCAATTAACTTACTATTTTGCTCACCTTCTGAAACTACTTTTCAAGCCCAAGTCATTAAAAATTCATGGGACCATGTAACATGTTACTCTCCTGTGAGCTCTCTGAGCAGGACAGAGGTGGCCACTGATGTGCAGGATGCCCCTCCTGCATACACAGCAGCAGCTGGAGAAACCAGGGCTTCTCCTGCCAAGGATAAACGGAGACTCTCCCTGCCTTTCCCCCTTTGTCCTCACAAGTGCATCACTTTGTGCAAGAGGAATCGACACCCCTTTCCAAGTCTTTGATGGGTCTTCCAAAAGAGCAGACCAGCCTTTTCTTGGTTAAAGATAAAGAGGAAGCCATGTGTACCGTGGGTACAGAGGAACACATTTGAAACATGGTATGCGGAAAACGTTGTAGACAGACATCTGAATTCACATGCCAGTTTTACCATGTATTTCTCTGAGCCTCAGTTTCCCCATCTGTAAAATACACACAGAGTCACCATGCAAAGGATTGTGAATAGCACAGAGAACCTACATTGAACAGCTCATGGCACAACACTGATGTGAAATAAAAACCCTTCCTTGTTGTGGGGGCAGTGGCAATTAGACCACACAGATAACACTGGCTGCCAACTTGTCTGCCTCCCCTAACAAGGGAAAAGATCCCTAAGCCCAGGGCCCATGCCCTGTTCATCTCTATCCTCAGTGTTCCACACTGTCTGTTACATAAAAGGGAGTCAATGAAATTTTATAAGGTAATTTTAATTATTCTATTATAGTTATTAATTAATATAATAATTACACATAATTTATATAATGATACATTATAATCATTCATTATCAATCCATGGTTATAACTTTTGAATATATAAGAATAATATAAATAATAAAATTATATATGATAATGTATAAGAATAATATACAAAATTACAAAGTGAGCACAATTAGTTATTACTATCATCATAATTTTTAAGCAAAATTTTAACAGAAAACTGACCAAAATAAGTTGTACTTCTAATTACTATTGCTGCCAGGCCCTGGGCAAGCAGGAATTTCACTTTAGAAGAGAGCAACTGAAAACAAAAACTAGCCCTTTGAACATGGTCTAAAAACAAGCTTGATAATTGCATCCTAGTTGCTAGTGGACATTTGCCCATAGCCCCTAAACCATCCCATAATTTGAAAATTTTCAGTTTGTTTGTCATTTCTCAGTTTGCAGAGGTTAGGTTTTGTCTCCACATCCAAAAGTTCAGAATCTTATTCAAACCAATCCAAACCACTCTGGTCTAGAAATAGGACTTGAAATCTAGCCAGCTTGGGTTTTTATGCAATATTTCCAGTACTTCTGCTTTCAAAACAAGTTGGTGGAAAGAAAACACTAGACGGGCCATACTGTGGTATTCCAAAGCTTTCCCAGTTCAGCCTGGAAACTTTGGAGTTCTTCAGAGAATTGTGAGATACAACCAAGAAAAATAAAAATAATACTACCTTACATTTGTATAATATTTGATGGTCAATGTGTAACTAATGTTTATTTAGCACATTGCATTTCACAGATATTATCTGTAGAATCCTCCAAACAACCCAATGAAAAAGGTATTTCTCCTTTTCACAGAGGATCCTTTTTACAGGGAATTAAGTACCAAGCCCAGGTTCTTGGTTTTCTTAAAGCTTCCACATCATTATCTTATTCAGTCATCTGGGAACGAGGGACAGCAGGTAATGTGAGCTCTGCCATGCAGAAGCAGGGTCAGAAAGGCGACTTTCCCAGCATCACACAATCCCAAAAAAAAAAAAAAAAAAGCAGAGCTGTAGCTGGAAGTCTGAGTTCTAACTCCTGGGTCTATGCCCCTACATATCATTTATATATTTATATATATATATATATATATATATGTGTGTGTGTGTGTGTGTGTGTGTGTGTATACACATATATATATGTATGTGCTCTACATATATATATAAACACTGTTACACTGTAACTGCCATCACAATACTTGTGTGTGTGTGTGTGTGTGGGTGTGGGTGTGGGTGCACGTGCGCACATGTGTGTCTAATTATTTGTAGAAGTATAAGTGTGCCATATAGAACTAAAAGAAGTAGCCTAGGTTTAAGTCAGCTTCTGATGTGATCCAAAGCAATTACTATAGCATTTTATTCCCACCATGCAGTGAAACCAGAGTTCTGCAACGTTGATACTAGGTCTATACCCCCAAACTGGATAATGAATAACAATTTATATTGACTACAACTTAAACGAATTAATGAGAACTGAAAAGGTTGTTAGAATCCAGGCCTTAGTAAATCTAACTTATTTTTTTTTAAGGCATGATAGGGTCGTTGTTAGCCACAGCCTCTAGATCCAGATTTTCTGGATTTAATCCTTTCACCTACTCACTGGTTCAGATATTTTGGGAGGAGCGGTACTTAAACTCTCCATGTCTTTGTTTTCTTGTCTATAAAGTAGGGATACTAATGTTGCCTACCTCATGTAGGTGTTGTATTAATTAATATACGCAAGGCCCTAGAATAGTCCTTAGTTCATAGTAGGCACAATATAAGCATTCACTATTATTAACTACATTGATCTTCTACATGAGCGTTGTTGCCTTCTCAGCTGTATGCAAAGACAATGATCTCTATCACACATGTATGCATACTTTCTATCCCCAGTGAGATTATATATTCCCTGAGGAATTCTAGGGCCTTGCATATATTAATTAATACAACACCTACATGAGGTAGGCAACATTAGTATCCCTACTTTACAGACAAGAAAACAAAGACATGGAGAGTTTAAGTACTGCCCCTCCCTACCCCCAACTACCCCAAAATATCTGAACCAGTGAGTTGATGAAAGGATTAACTAGAGAAAGTCTGGATCTAGAGGCTGTGGCTAACAACAGCCCTATCATGCCTTAAAAAAAAAAAAATGAGTTAGATTTTACTAAGGCCTGGATTCTACCAGGCTTGTTATTAATTTAGTCTCCCTAAATGCCCTGCGTAGTGGCAGACATACAGTAGGTGACTAATAAATACTCCTAGAAATGGTAAGCCAATTTTAAAATCTTATACTGCTATGTACCAACTCAAAAATCTCCAATGATATCTGTTGCCTAGGGATCAGGTCTGATCTTCTCAGCAAGGCAGGCAAGTCTCTCTTATAGGTCTTGATGTGTCTTTCCTTCATCCCCCATTTGGCCCCCCATTGATTCACTCACCATACCCCAGGCATGGATAGCACTTCCCACCTTGTTGCTTGTGCTTATTTTCTTCCTGTACCTGGAGTGCCCTTCCTCCTATACTCTGCCTATCTAAATCAGTCACCACCTTCCTTTAAAGCCCACCCAAGCCCACCTCATCCCAGGATTTGTTCTCCAGTCCCCAAGTCAAGCAGCTATGTTCACCCAATTTCTCTTGACTTCTATAGCTTATAACTACAATTCACTTGAAATCTCTCATATTTCACCTTGTCGGTCAAAATATTAGGTATAGCTCCATCATATTTATCCTATTCTTTTTAATGATTTTTTTATTGTGGTAAAATGCACATAAAATTTACCATTTTCACTATTTTTAAGAGCACATTTCACTGGTTATTAAATAAATTCACATTGTTGTGCAACCATCACCACCATCCATCCATAAATCTTTTCATCTTGTAAAACTGAAACTCTGTACTCATTGAACAATAATTCTCCATTCTCCCCTCCCCAGCCAGCCTCTGTCAACCACCATTATACCTCCTGTCATTATGATTTTGACTACTTTAAGTACCTCATGAAAGTGCAGTCACATGGTATATGTCTTTTTGTGACTGACTTATTTCACTTAGTATAATGTCTTCAAGTTTCATCCATGTTAATCGCATATGTCAGAATTTCCTTCCGTTTTAAAGCTGAAATAAAATTCCATTATATATACATATATCCATTCATTTTGTTTATCCATTCATCTGTTAATGGACTCGAGTTGCTACCGTATTTTAGCTACTGTGAATAATGTTGTTATGACCGTGAATGTACAAATATCTCTTCAATACTCTGCTTTCAGTTATTTTGGTTATCTACCCAGAAGTGGGATTCCTGGGTCATATAGCAATTCTATTTTTAATTTTTTGAGGAAAACATAGTGATTTCCACAGCAGCTGTACCATTTTACATTCCCACCAACAATTCACAATGGTTCCAATTTCTCCACATCCTTGCCAACATCTGTTTTCTGTTTGTTTTGATAATAGTCATCTCAGTGAGTGTAAGATAGTATCTTATTGTTTTTCACATTTCAGTAATGATTCGTGATGTTGAGCATCTTTTCATGTGATATTGGCCATTCATGTATCATCTTTAGAGAAATGTTTATTGAAATCCTTTGCCCATTTTAAAAGCTCGTTGTTTGCTTTTTGTTGTTGAGCTTCAATAGTACTGTGTATAACCTGAATATTAATCCCTTATCAGATGTATGATTTGCAAATATTTTCTCCCATTCTGTGGGTTGCCTTTTAACTCTGTGGATAGTGTTTTCTAATGCACAAAATTTTTAATTTTTAGAAAGTCCAGTTGGTCTACTTTTTTCCTCTCTGGACCTTTAGCATCCTATTCAAAGAATTCATTGCCAAATCCAATGTTGTAAAGCTTTTGTCCTATGTTTTTTTTAAGAGTTGTATGTATTGTTTGAGACCTTATATTTAGGTCCTTATCCATTTTGAGTTACTTTTTTATATAGTAGAAGGTAAGGGTCCAATTTCATTCTTTTTAATATGGATATCCAATTTTTCCAGTACCATTTGCTGAAAAGACTGTCCTTTCCTCACGTATTGGTGTTGGCACCCTTGTCAAAAATTATTTGACCATATGTAAGGGTTTATTTCTTGGCTCTCTATTCTAGTCCATTGGTCTATATGTCTGTCTTGATGCTAATACAACACTATTTTGATTACTGTAGTTTTGCAATAAGTTTTAAAATCAGGAAGTATGAGCTCTCTAGTTTCGTTCATTATCAAGATTGTTTTGGATTTTGGAGTCCCTTGAGATACCCTATGACTTAAGATGAGTTTTTCTATTTTTGCAAAAAATGTCATTGGGATTTTGATAAAAATTGCATTGAATCTATAGATTGCTTTGTGTAATGCTGACATTTTAACATCACCTAATCCATGAACATGAAATGTGTTTTTACTTACACCTTTTATTTCTTTCAGCAATGTTTTGCAGACTTCTTTATACAAGTCTTTTACCCCCTTGGTTAAGTTAATTCCTGAGTGTTTTCTTCTTTTTGAAGCTATTATAAATGGATTTGATTTTGTAATTTCCTTTTTCAGATTATTCATTGTTTGTGTATAGAAATGTAACTGATTTGGGCAAGTTGAGTTTGTATCCTGCTACTTTGTTGAATTCATTTATTAGTTTTAACAGCTTTCTTGTGGAATCTTTAGGGTTTTCTACATATAAATCATAGGTCTGCAAATAAAGATAATTTACTTTTTCCTTTCCAGTTTGGAAGTTTTTAAATTTGTTCTACTTATGTAATTACTCTAGCTAGAAGTTCTGGTACTATGCTAAATAGAAGTGATAAAATAGGGAATTCTTGCTTTGTTGTCAAGCTTGGAAAAAATGCTTTTAGCCTTTCACCATCAAGTATGATATTCACTATGGGTTTTTCATACATGGCCTTTATTATAGGAAGTAGTTTCTTTCGATGCCTTGTTGTTGAGTGTTTTATCATGAAAAGGTAGTGAATTTTGTCAAAAATTTTTCTGTATTGAGATGACCATGTGGGGTTTTTTTCCTGCAATCTGCTGATATGATGAATTACATTATTGATTTACATACATTAAACCATTCTTGCATTCCAGGAATAAATCCCATGTGGCATGGTATATAATCTTTTTAATATGCTACTGAATTTTGCCTACCAGTATTTTGTTGAAAATTTTTGTTTCGATGTCCATAAAGGACATGGTTTGTAGTTTTCTTCTTTCCGGCTTTGATACCAGGCCAATGCTGGCTTCATTAAAATGAGTTAAGGTGTTGTTTTTTCCTCTCTAAATTTTGGAAAAGTTTGAGAAGGGTGGGTATGAGTTCTTTAATGTTTGGTGGAATTCACCAGTGAAGCCATTAGACCCATGGCTGTCTTTGTTGGGAGATTTTTTATTTCTGATTCAATCTCCTTACTAGTTGTAGGTCTATTCAGATTTCCTATCTCTGTGTTGTAGTCTTGGTAAGTTTTGTGTTTTTAAGAATTTGCCCTTTCATCTAGGTTATCATACAATTTTTCATTACACTCTCTTTTAATCATTCCTATATTGGTAGAATCAGTAAAAATGTCCCACTTTCATTTCTAATTTTATTAATTTGAGTCTTCTTTTTTTTCTTTGTCCATCTAGCTAAAGATTTGTCAATTTTGTTGGTCTTCTCAAAGAACCAACTTTTGGTCTCATTGATTTTCTCTGTTGTTTTATGTTCTGTATTTTGTTTATCTCTGCTCTAATGTTTATCATTTTCTTCCTTCTGCCAGCTTTGGGTTTAGTTTGTTTTTCTTTTTCTAGTTCCTTAAGTTATAAAGTTAGATTGTGGATTTGAGATCTTTCTTATTTTTTTTAATTTAAGTGTTTATAGCTATAAATTTTCCCCTTGGCACTGCTTTTGCTGTGTCACATAAGTTTTGGTATGTATGTTTTTTGTTTTCATTCCATCTCTAAGTATTACTTAATTACCATTATTTTTTCTCTTATCCATTGGTTGTTTGAAAATGTGCTATTTCCAAGTTGTGTGAATTTTCCAGGTTTACCTTTGTTACTGATTTCTAACTTCATCTTGTGATCAGGTATACTTTGTATATCTATCTTTGTAAATCTATTGAGACTTAATTTATGCCCTAATATATTACTTATCCTAGAAAACGTCCCATGTACACCTGAGAAGAATGTGTATTCTGTTGCTGGGTAGCATTGTATACATATCTGTTAGATTTAGTTAGTTTATTGTGTTTTTAAGTCTTCTATTTCCTTACTTTTCATTTGCCTGATTGTTCTAACCATTATTGAGTGGAATATTAAAATCACCAACTAGTATTATAGAACTATTTCTCTCCTCCATTCTGTCAGTTTTTGCTTCAGATATTTCTATAGTCTGTCAGTAAGTGTATAATGTTTATAATTGTTATAGCTTCTTGGTGTATTGAATCTTTTATTAATATATGTTACCCTATTTTATCTCTTATAATCTTTTTTCATTTAAAACCTATTTGCCTGATATTAGTATAGCCACCCTTGCTCTCTTTTGCTTACTATTTGCATGGAATCTTTTTTCCCATCCTTTCACTTTCAACCTGTTTATGTCTTTGGATTCCTTACAGATAGTATACAACTGGATCATCTATTTTTATCCATTTTTCCCATTTCTATCTTTTGATTAGAGAGTTTAATATATTTATATTTAAGTAGTTATTGAAAAGTAACTTACTTCAGTTATTGTTTTCATTTTCTGTATACCTTAAAGCTTTTTTTGTCCCTCATTCCCTGCATTTCTGTCTTGTATTTAGTTGATTTTTATAGTGAAATGTTTAAATTCCTTTCTCATTTCCTCTTGCATATATTCTCTAGCTGTTTCTTTGTAGCTATCACAGGGATTACATTTAACATCCTAAAGTTATAAGACTCTGATTTAATTTTAGAACTGTCTAGCTTCAATAACATTCAAAAACTCTGTTCCTTTTTCACTGTCTCCAATCTTTTTAATTGTTGATGTTCCAAAATTACATCTTTGCGCATCATGTGCCCCAAAACATAAACTAATAAGTCTTCTAAATGCATTAGTCTCTTAAATTATGTAGAAAACCTAAGTTATAGTAATCCTGGCTTTTACACTAATAACTTCTTTTTCTTTAAATTTATTAATCTCTTAAATCATGTAGAAAACAAAAAGTTGTTATAAATTCTTGTTACAGTAATACTAGATTTATAATCATATATGTATTTACCTCTGTTGAGATCTTCATTTCTCCATATGGCTTCAAGTTACTGTAGAGTACCCTCTCACTTCACCTTATAAGACTTCCTTGATAATTTTTTTCAGGACAATTCTAATGGTCACAAACCCCCTCAGCTTTGTTTATCTGGGGATGTCTTTAATTTCTCCCTCACTTTTGAAGGGTAGTTTTGCCGGAAATAGGATTTTTGATCCAGTCTCTTTGGTTTTTTTTCTTCCTTTCTTTCTTTTTTTTTTTGCATTTTGACTATATCATTTCATTGTCTTCTGGTCTCCAAAGTTTCTGATGAGAAATCTGCTAGGATTCTTATTGTGGCTGCCTTGTATATGACAATACTCCTCTCCATTTTCTCCTTTTGCTTTTGAAAGTTTGATTATAATGTGGGTTTCTTTAAGTTCATCTTACCTGGAGTCCTTTGAGCTTCTTTTAGTCATTATTTTCTCCAGATATTCTCTCTGCCTCTTTCTCTCTATCTTCTCTTTCTGGGTCTTCCATGATATATAAAATGATGCAATCATGATGTTGCTGCACTCGATGGTGTCCCACAGGTCTTTTAAGATCTGCTCACTTTTCATCAACCTTTTTTCTTTCTGTTCCTCAGACTCAGTAATTTCCACTGTTCTATCTTCAAGTTTACTGACTCTTTTTCCTGCTCAAATTTGCCTTTGAATCCTTCTAGTGAATTTTTCATTTTAGCTATTGCACTTTTCAGCTCTGAAAATTTTTTTCACTTTCTTGTTTCCTGTCTGTTCATTAATATTTCCATTTCATTTACATATTATTTTCTTGACCTTCTACATATCTTCTAATTCCTTGAACACTTCTAGGATAGTTGTTTAAAGTTTTTGTCTAGGAGTGTCTGGGTGGCTCAGTGGGTTAAAGCCTCTGCCTTCAGCTCAGGTCATGATCCCAGGGTCCTGGGATCGAGCCCCGCATCAGACTCTCTGCTCAGTGGGGAGCCTGCTTCCTCCTCTCTTTCTGCCTGTCTCTCTGCGTACTTGTGATCTCTCTGTCAAATAAATAAATAAATTAAATCTGTAAAGTCTTTGTCTAGTATATCTGCCATTAAGTCCTTCAGGAATACTTTCTGTTGATATATATTTTTTTCCTTTGTATGGACCATACTTTCCAGTTTCTTTGTATGCATTGTGATTTTTGTTGTTGTTGTTGTTGTTGTTGAACACTAAACATTTGAATCTAATGATGTGATAAGTCTTGAAATCAGATTCTCTCCCATCCCCTGGGGTTTGCTGGTTTTCTTTATTGTTTTTCTTCCTGTTTTATTGTTGTAGGCTGTCTCTACGCTGAGGATCAGCCTAAGGTATAAACTTAAGATTTTCTCAAGTCTTTTCTGAGACTTTCTCTGGGCACTGCAGTCACTTTCTAATTTTTCCTGTATATGAAGTTGTTTTTCTAATTTCCTAGTCTTTAATGTCAGGGTTCCAAAAGGGGAAAAAGCAAAAAATTAAAGGGGAAGAGAAAATGACCAGCCCTTTAAATCTCTGTGGAACTCACTTCTGCCACAGAGGGAAGGCTTGCAACAATGGGGGATAGGGGCAGGTCCAACAACAAAGGCTGCCAGCCTCTTTGTCTGAATCTCTATGATCAGCAGTGGCAATTAGCAATCAGAGCACAGATCCCTGATATTTGGAGGACAGGGGTGTTTTTGTCTACCCTGACTCCCACAAGCTGTGTGCAAGATGTTGTAGGAACACATGCACAGCTGCCTGACATGTGGCAAGGCGTGAGTGATGGGTAGCTGCTACTGTGCTAAAAGCTGATATTGATCTCAGTTAACCTCAATTTACCAAACAAGTCCTGCCCTGGAAGTTTCAAGACTTCAACAGACCCCAGAGTTCCAAAATAATTACATCAGGCAGATTCTGATGTGCGTAATCATTGTCTAAGTGGGGAGACAGATTCATGGTGATTCCTACTCAGCCATCTCCAAAGTGTCCTTTCCCATGTTTATTCTTTGATTATCTCCTTATTAAATTATAAGCTGGGAGGGGGACAGACATTGCCCATCTTGATTACCATTTGACCACCCAGAATAGCACCTTGCACATACTAGATCCTCAGTCTAATAGCTATCTGTTGTTGAGTAACAAATCACCCCAAAAGTTGTTTGCTGAATAGAAAAATAATCACGAATTGCCTCTCACAGTTTCTGTGGATCAGGAATTTAGAAGAAGCCCATCTGGAGGTCTGCCTCAGGGTCTCCTCTGAGGCTACAGCAGGTATTTACCAGGACCACAGGGATCTAGTTTCCTAGGGCTAGAGGATCCACTTCCAACATGGCTCACTCACCTGGCTGGCAAGTTAGTGCTGGCTTTTGGTAGAGGCCTCACTGCTTCCCATTTGATCCTTCCCAGAGGGCTGATCAAATATTCACCCAACAGAAGTCTGGCTCTCTCCAGAGTGAGCAATCCAAAGACCAAGGCAGAAGCTGCAATGTTTTTTATGACCTAGCTTCAGAAGTCATTCAATGTCTAGGAGGCTGGCTATTATAATAAATAGATAATTGGCCTTGGTTGAGTATCTTCTTTTTCACTAGTTTATATGTTCTTTAAAAGCAAAACTGTCAAAAATACTTCCTTGTAAGGTCTGGCACAATGCTTCATATACAGTAAGTGCTCAGATCTTTAATGTATTCACAATTAATAGGAAGATATTTGCCAGTAATTATTAATATTTTCATAATCAGCCAAATTATGACTTAATTTTTAGATTTTACTGGATAATTATTTTATTTAGATGAATAATGTTTGAAGAAATAGAATTCCCATCTTTAAAATTCTTTAAATAAGCAAGAAATTTTGATTCCATCAGGAACAAGTTGCATAGCTACTGAGCATAACACTTTGTGATTTTCTTATTTAAGTGTTATGTCTTCATGTTTGAGGTTTTCATTTGCTTTTGTTGGCATAAACTCACTGTTTCTAGACCACCAGTACTCCTAAAGACCAAAATTAATTGCTAGTTTTATATGTCTAAATGATAGGGATGCCAGATTGTTTCAAAATAAAACACATCTATATTTAATAAAGTTCAAAGGAAGAAATGTTTATTTATGGATTAAAATATATAATGATCTGTTGCTTATAGTTATTGAAATAGTGACAGCTCATCTTAGCACGAGTAGGGAGGGTGAACAGGAAAAAGCAAGGGAGAAAGTCCTTCTCTGATGCTGAGAGTGTATCAACAAACCAGAGAGACAAATAAAAAGCCCTGGGTCTTTTGACACCAGCTGAGAACACAGATGATATAGAACTGAAGTCTGAAGAAGGGAGGGGGAGGCTCTGGTAAGAGGGTGAAGGTTTTGTTCTGTCAACTCATCACACATTTGCACAGGGATGTCTCGACATGTCTTTAGGAACAGAGCATACTTTGCCCCTTTGGACCACAGCTTTGCTGGTTGTTGAAGTTCAATGATATCATCAGGTATTCACAGAATTGTTGGAATGGAAGGTACAGAAAACTTAAACTATAAGGACACCAAAGAGACTTATTTCCATGTTTTTTATGGCAACCACATCCCTGTACATGCATTGCTTAAAAACACATCATTGGGTACCATATTTGCTGGAGCAGAAAGAACTGGACAGCTATTATAATTGGGCAAAATTCCTGGACTGTTCCTAAAGCTTTTCATTGTTTCTAAGGACCTAAGAACATCTTAAGAATAATTTCCCCCATGGCGATTCACAGACCTGTACCTCTGGGGATAAAAATACATTATATGTTTATTAAAAAAAATTAATTAATTAAAAAAAAAGAATAATTTCCCCACTGCAAAACAGATCAATATAATTGCACTTATTTTACGGTAAGACACTTAAGCTATTTCATTCTTCATTTTATTCAATCCAAACTTGAGCTAATTCTAGGATTAGTGAATATTGCACAATTATTTCATTATTTAACATTTGGGTACGTAATTTTTATTATCTGTCTTTTAAATTTATCCAAACTCTATATTAGCTTTCTTTTAAAAGAATTACAGTTTACATTCAGTAGAAAGAACATTAGATTTGGAGTCAGAAAACCCATGTCCCAATCCCAAATTTGCTACATATTTCCCATGTGATCATGAATAAGATTCTTCTTAACTTCTCAGAGTTTCATCTCAGTTCCATCATATATAAAACAAGGATAATCTTATTGCTGTTTGTGTTCCATAAGATTATTGTGAAAATCAAAAATCATTGATGTATGTGAAAGCTCCTTGTAACATTAAGTGTTTTGCAAGAGTGAGATATGTTAATACTTTTATCTTACACATAAGATATGCAAGCAAATGCTTCCATTAACATCCAGCATGTCCTCTGTTTCGCTTTCTACCACCACCACCACTTGTCCCCAGAAAGCGAAGTCATCATGTTAACTGATCTATTATAATGTCCTGATTTTATATGACCTTATCATATGTGATATGACCAATCTATATGACCTTCATATAGACTATTGATGCCCCTTCAAAGCCTTGTTCATAATATATTATTAACAATTTGAGAGGACAAGAATATTTTTCTTACAGATCCAATTTTAATCCCAAATAGCATGCAATGAGACTATTTTCTAGCCCCTTCTTTCTCCATGTTTAAATAATTTGATGCAGCTTTTAGATGGATTAGAAACATGTTTTTACTAATGTGAACATGAAATGGTCTCAAGAAAAAAATTGGATCTGACATATAATTACCATCCAAAAGAATAACTCAGTAAAAATGATGCTGGAATCAAAAAATCACAATTTGAGGCATACCATCTTCATTCAAATTAAAGATACTAAATAACTCCAACCTAGAGGCTAGTTTTGTTCCTTTAATGTACATTGTGTAGCTAATTCCCAATGTAGACAGGCAAGAATTCTTAAGATCAACCAGTCCACAAGAATCATGGCACAGTTCTTCCATGCTGAGGCCAGCCAATTGGCAATAACAGCCCTTTGATATTTTCCAGGCCCCACTCATCTCTTCCATGATCTATGGCACGGAACAACAAGGTTCTAACCAAGAAGATGATCCAAGGTTGCTATATCAGGAAAACGTGACCCCAGACCAGTTCCACCCTGGGGTAAGAATGGCTTTCCCAACAAGGAAGTATTCAGCTGGTACTCCTTAGCCTTCACAAAGAAATGTCAGTTATGCCATCAGTGTGTCTGGTGTCTGATAAATTAGGATATCCCTTCAATCAATAGAAAAGGCTCTGCCCTCCAGGCACCTGCCAAAGAATACAGGTTTGAAATCTCTGTTCAGTTTTGCTAAAAGCCCATGGAAACAATATTTCAGAAAGGAATTGTTCAAAGTCCCTTAAATAGCTATATACATAATACATTCCTTTTGGAATTTGGTACCAAGAAAAAGTCTATTTCACCTAATGAATTACCATGTTTTATTTCATTAGGCAAATAGAACTATAAAGTAAATCTATGCCTTGGCATAGGTGTATTTAGAGCTACATTTAGTATTAAATTATAAAAACTTCATCTACACTTTTAATGCTATCCCCTCTTCTCACTCTATGGCATTTAATTTTCATTCAGGTCGTCCCAGTGCATGTAAATGTGGGCACACACACACACACACACACACACACATGCATCATCATCATCATCATCATCATCACATCATCCATGTAAGCAATTTTGGGAAGTAGATCAAATATAAACAAATTGATCTTGCAATTCTAAACTTTTACCATATATGTTACAGCAAAACCTGAAAATGTAAGAACAATGTATACATTATTTGGGTCAAAAATATTCACAGTATCTCCTGAAAGCAAACCCTGAACCTTAACTTGACTAATTCCTACTCATTACATGAGAATCATCTCTGGATTTCCCATATCCAACAAGATTTTCAATTCCCCAGAGCTCTAGCCATAGTTGGAGCCTTTGCCCCATAACCAATGCAGTCTGTCATAACCCAACCATATTTTCTGGTGTGACCTGTGAGCTTCCTGGGATCAGAGACTGTATCTTACCTCTGAATCCCCAGCACCTACCAAAGGACCTGACATATAACAATGACATAAAAAAACGTTTATGTAATAAAAATGAAAATACTTATACCATTTCTCTTTATTTTACTTTATTTTATTTTTTCAGTATTCCAAGATTCATTGTTTATGCACCACACTCAGTGTTCGTGCAATACATGCCCTCCATAATACCCACCACAAGGCTCACCCAACCACCCCATCTACCCACCTCCAAAACCCTCAGTTTGTTTCTCAGAGTCCATAGTCTCTCATGCTTCATCTCCCTCTCCAACTTCCTTCAATTCACTTATCCTTTCCTTCTCCTAATGTCCTCCATGTTATTCCTTACGCTCCACAAGTAAGTGAAACCATATGATAATTGACTTTCTCTGCTTGACTTATTTCATACAGCATAATCTCCCCCAGTCCCATCCATGTTGATAACAAAGTTGGGTATTCATCCTTTCTGATGGAGGCATAAGATTCCATTGTATATATGGACCATATCTTCTTTATCCATTCATCTGTTGAAGGTCATTTTGGCTCTTTCCACAGTTTGGCAATTGTGGCCATTGTTGCTATGAACATTGGGCTTCATATGGCCCTTTTTTTTTTTTCACTACATCTCTATCTTTGGGGTAAATACCCAGTAGTGCAATTGCAGGATCATAAGATAGCTCTATATCATTTCTCTTAACTCTGTAAGAAGCAACTTTGCAAAGTTAGATAATAGATAATAGAGACCAAATATTTGGTTTTTAGATAATAGAGTTTTTAAAGATTGTAAAAAGTTTTTAAAGAAGTTTTTAAAGATAATAGAGACCAAATATTTGGTTTTTAAACTTAAATTACACTAATGTATACACCGAAATAAATGAGTCCTGTGTATGTTGTTCAAACATCCATCTGAATTTATTTGAAAAGGGAGAATTGGCATGATTCTAAGTAGTGTACTCAATGTATTTTTAATTGATGTTACTACTATACACAACTGCATAAGTGAAAAATGTAAGGTAAGAGCATGTATAATCTTAGCCAAATAGAGTATAAACTCCAATGCAGAATTACCCAAGTTATCTTAATATTAACCAGAAAATCAGAATTTTTGATCATTAAGAAAGTATCTACATGGAGCAGGAAGACCATAGATGAAGAGTGGTTAATAAAATGAGAAGATGAGATGCTAAAATCCTATTTATCTTCCCAAGCTTTTGATATTACATAGTCACAGTTGCCAAGACATGGAAGCAAACTAAAGTTCCACTAATGAAAAAATGGTTAAAGAAAATGTGGCATATGCCCCTAATAGAATATTATTTAGCCTCAAAAAAGGACATCCTGACATTTGTGACATGTATGAACTCAGAGAACACTACATTAAATGAAATAAGCCAGATACAAATACTACATGATAGCACTTTTTATGGAATCCACAATAGCCAAACTCATAGAAGCAGAGAGTAAGCTGGTGGTTACCAGGGCCCAAAAATAGAGGAAAATGAGTAGGTATTAATAAAAGGGTACAAACTTTCAGTTATGCCAGATGAAGAAGTCCTGGAGATCTACTGCACAGCATAGCACCAATAGTTAACAATGTTGTATATAAGGAGGCAGATCTTATGTTAAGTGTTCTTATCACAATATTAATAGTAAAATAAATAAAAAGAGGACAGGAAGAAAGTTTTAGAAGTGATAAGTACATTTACAGCATAAATCATGGATGTATATTTATCTCCAATCTCAAGTTGTAAAAAAAAAATAATAAATAGCTTAAACATACGCAAACACATAAATACACAGACACAAAAGCATACCTTCTTGTTTCTTCCTGTTTATGAAAGTTCATGTTGCCCTTTTCCTCACAACTATAATGTTCCAGAAGTTCAAGTCTACATCATAAGAGAAATAGAAGAGATGAAGGTTTTTTAGCCATCTTAGGTACTACTTGTTATTGATGTGTCTGTCAACTGTGCTCACCTCAATTGAGGAATTAGAGGGGACTGGAATCTGTCCTATTGGATACCTACTAAGGGACAAGAGAGCTCAGGGACAAAGAACCATCTCTTATCAAGAGAAGAGGAGGCAGTGACAGGAACTGGAATAGGCAGAACATCCAAGTGTCTCCCAGAGCAGCTCACTGTAGAGAACACCAAGGTCCAATTTCATATTTAGATATCTTACATAAATATGCACAGCATTTCATACATGTAGAAATGTCTACTTACATGTGCCAAGGAGAGTGAGCCTTTAATGTGACATCTATAGCTGAACTGAGTTTGTGTAAAGACCTAGAAGTTGAGGAGAAGATGTACTGGGAAAATTCAGTCAAATAAATGGCACGAGTATTTGTCCTTCTTAATTTGAACTTATCTCTGAAATAAATAGAAGACACACCATTCCCCTTACACATTCCAGCTCTGGAAATGTTGCCTTTTTGCTTTTCTCTCTCACTGTGTCTGTTCATCTTCCTTTTTGCCCTTCTCACACATCATCACCACCACTACCACCACCATATACACACAGTTTACAAAAAAAACTGCTTATTTTCTTTATAAGTCCACTGAGTGTTCTATCAAATTATAAATAAGACTGCCTTCACTTCCCCTCAGAGATAAAGCGCATGCAGGTACCCATGAAAACCCATGCAAGTTTGGAGAAAAATAGGAGTGGACCATGGGGAGGGGCATGGTGCACAGGTGTGCACACTCATGTGTTGTGTGTACATATGTATGCATTCATTTGTATGTGTGTACATTTATGTGTAAACATGTGTATATGTGTATGTGTATGCAGGCACGTGTAAGGTAGAGCACAATATGAAAGGAGAGAGAACAAGAGGAATCAAGAGAACAAGACTGCCCACATACCTAAGGAATTGTTGATGAAAATGGAATCAGCTTCAGCAATAACCCATCCACCCACCATCCACAACAAAAACAAAGTAAAAATACAATTAGGGATGGAGGAATGGCCTTTTATCTAAAGAAGGGGGAAGCATAAGACAAAAAGTAAGCAAGCTAAGAAAAATAGACCTCTATCTCAATTTCTTTTTTTACCAAATCCAAATGTACTGCCTATAACATTGGCCGTTTACAATGGCAATTAACATCAATCCTAGGGTCTAATTAACCTCAATCAACAAGTCTAAGTAGGTTAATTAAATAAGATTTGGCTAAGCATGAAGCACAAATATACAGCTGTCTCATTTAAATATGATTTACTAAGGAAAGTCACCATTTACCAAAGTTTTTCAATTTCTTTTTGGGCAGCAAAGCATGTTGGAGGGTGGGGTGGACTGGAGGTGTTATTCACAGAATATCCCCTGGTCTGCCTCTTTTCAGGTTTTTTTGGTACTAGCCAGTAGCACATAATTCAAATATTACCTCCAGGTTATCTGCATTTATCTCAATCTAATCTCCTTTGGAAACATGACTCATCCCTTTGTTGTTTATTTTGTGTCTGTCCTACCCACCCCCATTCTCTTATAAATTCCTTCAGGGCACCAAGCCTATTTGATTCATCTTAGTCTCCTTAAAATCATCAAGCAAAGAGCTTTGTGAGTAGTAAGTGCCCAATTAATTGTTCTTTTAATTGGATTTTCATCAAAATGCACTTTTTTCTCACCATATCCCCAATATAATTTGAATTCCTGGACTTTGGGATAAAAGTCCAGATTCTGTGTGGGAGGATGGTGTTCCAAGCTGTATTGCCTCTGTGGTCCTTACTCAGCCTCATTTTACCTCCTCACAATCATTCTACCTTTGTCGTTCACTGTGGGATCAAGGAGGCCACTTTAGTCAAGGGTGACATCAAAGACTCTGAAGGCTTTAAATTCAAAAGCACTCATTGGTGTCCACATTAGGAATTCCATGAACAGAGGCCACAGCTATGGCTTCACAAGGTCAAATGGGTCAATTCTTATTCTGCATTGGTTCTGTCTCCTAGATGAATATATGTCTTCTGTTCTTCATATTAAGAGCATTGCCAGTTGCATAAGCCTATCTACCCTCTCAATCCCAAATCCAATAGGGTGCATCTGACAGGTGACACTCTGAAAGTGAAGTTAAGAACCTTCCTGAGTCTGAGCTCTGAGATCACAGAATCTAGATCAGAGGAGATCCTAGGAGTCAGCTAGTTCAACCTTCTCATTATACGGATATAGAATTACCACGTGCCCAGGCCAAGCCACCAGGAGACTGACCGCAGCCTAGAGCTCATCCTCTGCTCCCTGCTTCTCTGTTTGGTGGGAAGCTGCTGTCACACCATCAGAAGGGAGAGCATAGTGTTACATAGGCTTGCTACAGCTCCACAGGAGACACAACTGCAGAATCCCACTGAATTATAAGGTATTCACAAGGGATTTGATGTTGTCAGCACCCATGCTAAAGAAAGAGAATGCTACCAGTTATGGATTGCCCACTCAGGGCCAGTGACCATGCTGGGCACTTAACAAACCATTTAATCTTGATAAAAACTCAAAAACATCCTTTTAACCCTTATTTTTAGGTTTGAAAACTGAGGCTCAATTTTTTTTTCCAAGCCCGGATCTTCAAATACTCTATGTTTAATACCAGTTGAGCTAGAAACTCATGGAAGTTAGGTCAAGAATGATGCAGGCATTCTTGTCTTACACTTTGGCTGACTAACTCATAAGAAACCAGTTATCCCTGTCAAAATAGATGCTCTCTCTCTCATCTGTTATCACTCCCTGTTTGTTAAACATCTTTACTTGCTTTCTTGTTTGTTTTGAACCCTGTCTAAAACTATTCTTACTATATGGCCCTTAAATCTGCTCCTTCTCTTAACTCCCCAGTAACTGTTTAAGTAGCTTCATCCCTTCGTCACTCAAGCTAGAAGCTCAGAGTCATCTATTACTGGTTGCAGCTTGTGCTTGTGCATGTAATTCTGCCTATCCTGCCTTCTGTAAGAGCATTCTGAATTCCTACAGCAACTGCCCTGGCTAAGATCCCTCCTCCCTGGGTCAAGCATCTCCTCCCCCAAATCCAGTCAATCCATTGAGACCAAGTTATTCATCTTAACGATGGCTTTCAACCTAAGTATTACATTCTAGGATAGTATAGTCCAACAAAAGTTTTTGTGATGATGGAAATGTTCTGTATCTCTTCTGTCCAATATGATAACAACAGCCATATGTAGCTATTGAGCACTTGAAGTATGGCTGATATGACTGAGGAACTGACCTTTTTGCTATTTTATCTTATTTTATTTTAGTAGATCTAAATTCAAGTAACCATATGTGGCTAGTTGCACCATATTGGATAGTGCAATTCTAGGCAAAGTGATCAATTCACTCACTGTCCCTGGAATGTGACTTTCTATTTCCCTATCCTACCTTACCCATAATAGCAGGAACAGTGCCTGTTTTGTTCACTGCTGCATCCCCAGTGCCTAAATAAAGTCTTCACATGTGGTAGGTTCACAAAGATCACCTTTCAATGAACAAATCTCTCTCTTCCTCCTATCTCTTTCCTATTGTTCAAGCTTTGCTAATGTTTACATTTTTCAAAAAACCAATGGCATGTGGTATTGTGTACCTCACTTAGCATGTAAAATATAGTATGATTTCTATCATTAAAGGTATTCTGATGTGCTAAATTTGCTTTTGATTTTTCAAAAGTTTCTTGAGAGCAAAGAGCAATTCGTATAACCTCTGAATCCCACAACGCCAAACACTGGACACCACATGTAGCTGGCACTCGGTCACTATTGTTTCAATGGAAATTCCCTAGCTCACTTATCCCACTGAGGTCTCAGGGCACTGGCACAGCACATTCCCCTTAGCTGAGGCTCTGGATCATCCTAATCCCTTGCTCCTGCGACAACTAGAACAATTCTACAAATAAAGTCTCATTTTGCAGGCCACAAAATTGAATCTCAGCTGGTCTCAATCCAGCGGTGGCTTCTTACTCATAGCAGCCAGAGATGCCCTTGACCACACTTTGTCCTGACATCCAAGAAAACAGCAGAATCATTAGAGAGAGACCCATGGAGTGGGTATCACAAAACTCATGTTCCCTCTCTCATTAATTATGAGATCCTAACTAGATTTTCTTATATATAGAATCAAAATGATCAGAGTTTTCACACCAAATCCCCTAGGCTATTGGGATTTAATATATGTGAAAGTGTTTTATAAAATATGAAACCCTATATAAATACAAAATATTTAAATCAACACATAGCTGAGGCATTGAGATTTTAGACAAATTATTGGTGCAAAATGTTTAAGCCATTTATTCAAGAAATATTTACTGAACAAAACCACAATGCTAGATACTGAGAAAAAAGCAATGAATAAGAGGTATATGGTTCTATATTCAAAGATGGTCATTGTAGTGTTAGAGATAATTTTAAACAAGAAACATAACAAATAATGTAATATTGTGACATGAAGGGAAATTCAAGGTATTGTATGGATGGATGAGTGTAGGGGGAATTAACTAGGTAAAGCTGGACAAGGAAGAGCATTTCAAGAAGATAGGGCAACATTTGCAAAGACCCTGAAGTTTAAAGGAATGTGTACACTTGAATGCTATTCCTTTTTATGTTTACCAAAACACTGCCAAAATGAGAAGATGTTTCTCAGAATAATTCTAAGGTTCTAAAAGTCTGTCAGTTAAAGCCCTTTAGACAGCTTTGGCCTCACCTCACAAGATGCTCAGAATGGCGCTGTTGTTAGCTCTATCAAGAGAAAACAAAACATTTTTTATAGCCATCATATGAACATTATAGTGTTCTTAAACACTCTGACCTAAAGTTTAAGACAGAGGTTGGCTTTCTGTCATGTAAACACAGTGCATAAGCTATAGAAGCTTATTCCTCATCTCCTGCAAATTCTGCAAAAATGAAAATAAAAGAATGGGAAAAGTAATGCTTAAAATCAAGCAGGGGAGGGAACATCAGTGGATGAAAAATCTTGACAAATTTTGCATGACATCCTGGACTGAAGAGTAAAACTTGCCTTTGCAAAGCAGCCAAAGCCACAACCTAAAGGGAGTGTATTTAGCCACACCATTTAGAAACAAGTTACCTTGTTCAACAGAGCCCCAGACAGATGCAGGTATTGAAGGTATCAAAAACAGGGAGAAGCAGTATGAAGGCCTCTTCCTCCACCTCTTCCCTGGACACTTACACCCAAGTGCCTCCCCAATTCAACCCACCACACCTGAGCAGCAAAATAGAGGGGTTTTTTCCTCCTGAAAAATATAAATGAGGGAAGCTTAGGGTCTGAAAGTACCAGCCTTAATAGAAAGCAGAAGTGCATAATGGGTCTGTAACAGAGGTATTCCTTCAAAACATGCATGTGGCATGGTCAGATGCCTGGTCCCCTGACAAACAGCCTTCTAGTTGCCCAGAAATTTCAGAAGAAATTGAATAGCTACAGAGAAAGTCCCTCTGATTCTGATCTGTTGAATTCATCCAGTGAAAAATCCAGCTCCCTACTAGTTACCCAAAGTGAAGTCTTCCAGCTGGCAATCCCCACCCAAGTCCACAGGAGATGTTAAAAATAAACAAATAAATAAATAATAATAAAAAAAAAACAACAACGAAGAGAATACACAAAGACAAATAAGGTAAATAAAAAAGAGAATGCAGGAACTAAAAGAATACTTTAAAAACACTAATATCCTCAGAGAAATACAGAGCATTATATTTCATTAATGAAATGAGAATGTTATAGTAAATGAAAAATCAGAAAACAAGAAAGAAGTCTAAAAAAGTAAGTTACAGAAGACATAAAAATATAAGTTAAGTGAAAGATGTCAATTAAATATAGAACAGAAAGAGAATATCAAGTAAATATTTATTGAGTACCTTCTATGTTCTAGGTACTATTCTAGGTAGTAGGAATACAAAGTGAACAAAAATCTCTGCCCTCATAAAACCTATATTCTACACAGAGAAAAAAATATGTGAGAAAAAAAATAATGTTTGAATCCAGGTGACCAAACTCCCAAGAAATACGAATTCCAGAAAGAGTAAATGGAAACACACACACACACAAAAAAAAAAAAAAAAAAAAAAGATAGAGTGGAATGAAATTATCGGAGAAATACAAAAGTTTCCAGAATTAAAGGATACAAGTCTCCAGATTAAAGGGGTTAAACAAATGTCTTGCACAACAAAAGAGAAAAAGTGCGCATTATAATGACAAGTCAGAAAACCAAATATGGAGATTCCAAAAAGCTTCTAGATCTAAGCAATGGATTATATATAAAGGAAAAGAAACAGAATTCTCAGTAGAAATAATGAACACTAGGATAATACCCAAAATATCTTGGAGAAAATTGTTTTTAGCCTAGATACCTACAACTAAATTATCAAGTTAATTGTGATAACAGACTAAAGATATACTCAAATATTTGAGGACTCAAAAAAATTAGCTTTCACACACTCTTCCAAACATTGCAACTGAAGACAACAAAGATAAGAAATCCAAAAATTGGAGTTTCAGAAAAAAGGTTCAAGACTGATGATAGTAGGGATGCCTGGGTGACTCAGCTGGTTAAGCAACTGCCTTCAGCTCAGATCATGACCCCAGAGTCCTGGGATCAATCCACATCAGGCTCCTTGCTCAGTGGGGAGCCTGCTTCTCACTCTGCCTGCACTTCCCCTGCTTGTGCTCTCTTCCTCTCTCTCTCTCTCTCTGACCAATAAATAAATGAAATCTTTTTAAAAAGTGGATAATATAAAAGGATTAAATAACAACCGTCCAAATTGAAGGGCTCCAGGAATATAATTGTAAATGTTATAGTGTAGACTTCGAATGTGAATAAAACTCCAGAGAACACAGCCAGAAATTTCCAGCAATAATTCCTAAGGCACATCAAAAGCACAAACCTGCTCTGAAGAAGATACACCCACTAAAAATTATCTTTATTATATAGTGACCTTGAAAACGCTGAACTAAGAAGTTATCCACCTAACCATAGCATAGAACTCTGCAGTGCTAAAAAGAATGAAGTAGACCCACATGTATTGATATGGAACAATCTCCAGATTAGTAGGAAAAAAGGCAAGGTGTAAGACTTTTTTCAGTATGCCAACATTTATGTCAGAAAAGTGAAAAAGCACATTTAGAAATATGCTTATATCCACAGAGAATATCTCTGAAGAAAATAAAAGAAACAGAGTAGTTTTCTCTTAGAAGGAGGACTAGGGTATAGGAGACAGTAGAAGAAAGACTTAGCTTCATTGAATTTTTGCCATGCACATGTATTATCTAATCAAAAACTAATTAAATTTTTAAACAATATTAGTACCTGTTCTATTTAAACAGATTGCAAGAGGCTGAGAGGGTTACAATCTTAATGATTCCTATTAGAAGTCCTCAGGATTTTTCAAATTTCTCTTACACCTCAGAATTATCCACGAAATTCTATCTATTTTATCCAAATCGTTTTTCATTTGGTCATTAGAAATCTGGTTTGCAAAGACATTTATATATGCAAAGAACTTAAAACTGGAACTTTTAACCTCATCATTTCCACATCACTGTTAGCTGGTAAATTTTTACCAACCTCTGTTAATATTATCTTAATTTAAAGATATAGCATTGTACTTATATGTGGTTGCCAGATTTTATTGGTTAATATTCTTAAAAACATTTGCATGAGTTAATTACTAACCATATTAGAAAAGAGAAAATAAGATACTGGACAATTAGTCGATGTCTTATTAAAATGAAGTCAGGACAATGAAATATATAACTGGAATCTAAAGATTTGGTTTTCTGTCAGTACCATTAAAATGTGTAGCCTTGGGGCGCCTGGGTGGCTCAGTGGGTTAAAGCCTCTGCCTTCGGCTCAGGTCATGGTCCCAGTGTCCTGGGATCGAGCCCCACATCGGGCTCTCTGCTCAACAGGGAACCTGCCTCCTCCTCTCTCTCTGCCTGCCTCTCTGCCTACTTGTGATCTCTATCTGTCAAATAAATTAAAAAAAAAGAAATGTGTAGCCTTGAAAATGAGCCAGACTTTCCAAATATCAGGTTCCCAACAAATGCTCATTAAGCATCTGCTGAGGTAGATTTTCCACATGAGGAAAACATTTGAAGCAGGGTCCCTCTCTCCTGAAGAAATGTGTCTATTTGGAGATATGAGACATGTATACCCATGAAAATAGTTATGTGAAATAGCGTTCCATGAGATTATTTTCAAGGAATAATATGATCAAAACATGTGAAGAAAATTTAAAAAAATTTCTGGCTAGGTGCTCAGGAAAAGTTTTTTTGAAGAGATAAGATTTAAGCCAATATTAAAGAGTAGATATGATTTTTCTAAATATATGGTCCAAGTATTCAATATAATTCAAATAGGATATCATTTACACAAGTTTATCTTGACTATGTTATTTCAGACACCTTAAAGATCAAATTAGGTCAATCACTTTCATTCACCAAACTAGATCAATCACTGTCAGTCACCATTTTGTAGCAAGTAATTGTTAAGGCTGTCCTTCCCTTCCCTTTCACTAATCATTCTTCCCTTTCCCTGAACTCAATCCCAGTTCTATTCTCTCCTTCCCCTCACCCCAACTACCAAATAAATGGATGAATTGCAAAGTTGTTTAAAACACAAAAGAGCAAAAGTATTCAAGAATGCCATCCTTGCATGTTCTATTACAGATTTTCACATGGATACAGATATAGTTAAAAGTGCAATTGCATATTCTGCAGAGTTTCTGCCTTTTATTATAGCAATAGGAATTTTTGTATGTTGAATTTCATAAAATAACATCAGCTTGAGTTCTTCCAAGTTTACCATAGAGAAAAAGACCTGGGGAAAGGGTTTACAAATGTTAAGAACTCCCTGCTTTATTTAGGAACCTACTTGAGCACCTTTGATATTAGCTTCCCATGACCCCAAAGTGGGTCCAATGTGGAAGCGTGTAGATGTCATCTGTCAAACTTACTGTAGTTTCCAGTCCAAGAACCAATTGAGAGAAAGCCATTAGTAGTATCAGGGGTGCTAAAGTACCAGACATCCCAAATCTAGCCCTTTCAAAAGTGGTAGTCCTACATCTTGTCCTTCATTGTAGTCCTACATCTTGCTTTCCCAGCATGAATGTTCATTAGTTAAACAGATTCATTCTAAATCCAGTTGCTGCCTGTCTCAGGGACCATTTCCCAAGACACGACCAACTGTGCTGCATCAGGTCTCATGACATTTCTGCCCCCAAACCAACCACATCAGCTTACTATCTGATACCCATAATGCAAGTATTGGTAGAGCTTTCTAGGGGGCACAGGATCCCTTGTTGAAGGAACATCTTCACTCCAGAAACTTTTGGTGTTCTTTCATCCTATCTTTGCTTATGTATACTAACATGCCTTTGGCTAATGCTAAAGATATTTTGTCCAGAATTGCACCTGATGGTTGTGATGTTTCCCAAACTAGCATTCTCTTGGTTGTTCCAATACTCTTTCTTATTGATATCTGGCATGAAAAGTGGTGGTGAAGATGGGCAATATTAGAGATAAGAGTAAGAAATGCTAACGTTCCACCCTACCAATCACCCCTTTTGTGATAAAATTCCCAAAGAAGTGCTTTCACAAGGAACTCTAACCAATAAAGGAGACTGAGGTGTTCCTGTATTGCCATCTGGACTTGGAAATCACACACTGAGGTTGAACTTCTCTGTTAACCCAGGCAGGACCACTTGGCTCAGTCTCCAGTCAAGGGCCTTTCCTTCTTCCTCCTGATCCCAAGATTGGGATCAGAAAGTAACTGACCACAGCTACAAGCAGCATTCCCAAACACCCAAGCCTATAGTCAAGCAAGACCAAGTTGGATATGCAATAAGAGGCAAAGCTTAGTGACCTCCAACAAAGACAACATGGCACATGGGTCCTTGACCTTTTAAGTATGTAAAAGAGCTGACCAGAGTCTTAAGATGACTCTGATTAGTGACCCCTACAGTTGGGAAAGGGAACTAGATAGGAGGGAGACCCTCAGAACTTTCCTGTCCTTCACTCAACTTACAACTACCTTACAATACTTGGTACAATATGTGAGGAATTTCTCCCTAAGAAATCATAAGCTTTTTGAAAGCAGGAGCCAAAAATGTTCCTTGAATTTCTTTGAATCCTACCTTCAGGAGCATGGGCACAGGACTGACTATGAAAACAAATATATATGAATCAGATTTCTTGACCAGCTGTGGCCTGGTTGATGCCACTCTGATGCTACCCAAGACCTTTCTGATCTCCTCTTTTCCTTGTGTCCAGGTTTTGCTTAGTACATCCTGCTGCAGATATGCTATGCAGATATGCTATGGTCTGAGGAGAAATTACAGGGGGGTTCAATGCTCAGGCCATGGATTATTTACAACCTGTTCCTAATGCGAGGGCTTTTACAGCAGTGATTTTGTGGACAAAAGCACATATTAAAAGGCTAATGTAATCGCTCATGTTGGCAGGGAAATAAAACCAGATTGGGTTTCCGCAGGACACCTATGGCAGTTTTTCCAGGACAGTCTTGGGCTGAAGGAGACTTACTGACCACAAGTTGGTGCATACCATAGCCTTCCTCAGGCTTCTGCTGATGCGTATAGCCCAGTAGATATGCAAAGCCACAGTCCTCTGGAGCACATGGGACTTTGCACTGGGAATCTCCTGTTGTTTTCAAGGAACAAAGACATATAAGAACACTTAATGGCCAACAATTTTGGATATCCTCAAGTTTAAAAACTACAATAAAAATAGAGTAAGACAAGGAAGCACCATTAATTTGCCCAAAATGATCACAAGCCTAAATCTATTTAGCAGTTGAAGAGGGACCAATCATTTGTGGGGCAGAGATCTGTGTTCTAGTTCTGACTCATCCACTAATTAACGATTCAATTCAGGCAATTTAGTCCGCTGAGTCTCTGCTTCCTCATCAGTAAATGAGGAGGTACAAAGTCTAAGGTCACTTTCAGCCTCATAAATTTACTAATTTTGGAAATAGTCTAGAGCTTTAGTTAGAAGTGTGATAAAATAGTTTACTTCATGAATTTCAACATTTAGAAATGAAAACCGATCATTAAGATAAATAGTCTTGGCTACCAAGAGTAACTAGTCTCCTCTATCGTTTTATTCATATAAAGTTAAAACATTCAAAGTCTACACAAGATCAGTTTTATATGAATAATTTTTAGTTTCTTTTCTTTATTTTCCTTTTTAGAAATAAGAAAACCAAGTGGTGGGAAACACTAGTAATGTGATCCTAAGATGAATGCCAGTAACAACATCATGATTCTGACTGTAACCTTAAGTCACCCACAAGCCACGTAAGCTGCTCATGAGAGCACATAAGAAGCTTTATACATTTCAAGAAGTGATGAAAATTCATAAAAATTGTACCCATATTAACATTTACAGTTCTACTCTTGGTGAGGTTATGTAATATATTGAATCTACTGCATTAATGTGGAGGACATTGCATTTGACAAGTATAATTGTGCAATATGTATTTAGAGAAGTTAGTTTAGGAGAATGACCTTTCTAGGTTTTATACCAATAAAAAATAAGGTATTATATTTTCTCCTGAAGAATTATAAATTAGGTTTAATCCCTAACAAAAGTATTTGGCTTCTCTCTAAAATAGTTACCTAATTAAAAAAAAAAAAAAAAATATATATATATATATATATATATATATATATATATATATATTTAATCCACCCTGAATGGTCTTCAACCAAATCTTCCAGTAGTGTGGGGACATCACCAACCTTTGCTCAGAGCCACTTTATTTCTGGCTGCCTTCTTCTGCCAGAGCCATTGCCTTTGACATCTCTGACATATTTCCATCATTGCTGCAGGGGGAAAGCATGAAATGCTCTCCAAAGAGACTCAGGGAAGTGCAAAGTGACAGCAGGGGGAGCAAACATTGTCACACCGGCCCAGAAAGGCAACAAGCTCTGAAGGACTGAAGGAGTTATAGCAACTTCTACACATTTTATTTGCATGCATACCATAACTTAGAGTTACTGACTTGATTAGGAATTAAATTTTTCTCACCACTGCTCTGCTCCTTCAGGCTGCAATAATGTTGGAGGCTTATTTTGAAAATTTACTTCAGCAGCAAACTCTGTGCAAGGCAACCTTGTAGGGGAAGTGGCTTCACTCACAATCTGCACAATCAACAAGAAAATAGATAGCAGGGCGCCTGGGTGGCTCAGTGGGTTAAGCCACTGCCTTCGGCTCAGGTCATGATCCCAGGTCCTGGGTTCGAGCCCCACATCGGGCTTTCTGCTCAGCAGGGAGCCTGCTTCCTCCTCTCTCTCTGCCTGCCTCTCTGCTTACTTGTGATTTCTCTCTGTCAAATAAATAAATAAAATCTTAAAAAAAAAAAAGAAAATAGATAGCAGAAGCTGGGGTACAGCTAGAGAGGACGGAAATAGAGTAGGAACTGTTTCATCTCTGATTGGATTCAGGGTCAAGGACTAGACAGTAAGAAGAAGATTACATATTTGGGTGAAGGGGTCATAGGAAACACCTGGGAACTCTTCTCAAATAGTACCTACGGGACAGTCACCCTTGTGATACAAATGTCTCTTGAGATCTTCAATTCTAAGAAAACAAGGGCATATACCTATGCACAGAACTCAAAATTTTAAAACTACAGAAAGCATAGAATAATGGCATTAAGACAGGCCTGGGTTAATTCTGACATTAAGACAGGCCTGGGTTCCAATCTTTTGTCCAAAATTTGCAAACCCAAGCAAGTGTCCTCAGCACTCTGGGCCTCTTTTTCCCTTCCAGCTTCTATTCCTTCTTTTCTGTTCTCACTGCTACCTTTCAGATCTGATGGGCATTGACAGGTAATGCACACACAGGGCTTAGAGTAAGCTGTCAAGAAGGAGCAGCAGTTATTACTGTATCCCTGTGATCATCAGGGGAGGGAGTGCAAGGGCTTAGCGAGGACAGTGGCATCTGCCTCGGCTGGTACTCTGGGTGACACAAGCAAGCCTTTCAGATTTGAAGGATGTCACCCAGAGCCTGGCAGTCATTCAAACCACCACCAAGGCCAATGGGTCTGGCAAACTCACCAACCCCCCCCAACCACCACCACCACCATTCAAATGTTGTTTGCGTTGCCGTTCACAACCCACAACCTTATATCAGTTTCCTGGAAGGTGAGTCACGGTAACACAAGAGCACAGAGAAAAGCACACACAACAGCAATTATGTAAACTACATTTCCTTCTTCAAAACGGATTAGGAGCCGCAGCAGTGTGGACCTATTCAGATTGTCTGTTCGTGCTGAATGGCACACACAAGCCGAGGAGCCAGGAGGTGCCTAGCCAGGCAGGGGGAGCTGCACCAGCTTTGGCCTCATTTACTCCGTTGACCTGCCTGGCCTTTGGAGCAGGAACCCAGCCAGGAGTGTTATTCTCACAGGGACCCTGTTGTTTTTTCTATCAAGTCAGGGCCTGCTGTTCCAAGGATTTCTCCTGCCGTATCTCATTTTGGTCTCTCAGGGATCTATACTCTGACAACGTGCGTGTGAACTCGCCTCAACAGGAATCAGGGTTGCTGCAGACAAACTGACAAGCCTCCCTGAAAAACTGCCAACCCAGGCTGGAGCTTTGATAACAGAACATGAGGCTGGAAACAGAGAGCCTGAGAGCCGAGCTCAGCTCCCTCCACCAAGATGGGCCTCTGTCCAGTCGGCATCAACCTAAAAACAGTGTCCATTCATCCAATGGACATTCGCTTACAAATAATCCTTCCCAAACTTTCAACAGTGTCCCAGAGCACAGCCCTGAGAGCACCTTCTAGAGACCGAAGAGCCCTCAACCCCAAGCCACTGGTTTCCCTTCCTGATGCCTGCCTTGGGAAGCTGAGCTGGCCAGAGAGAGGGGTCAGGGAGAACTGTGCTATTCCCCATGCTCTGTCCTTGGCCAACCAACAGAAAATTGTCTGGTTTCACAGGAATGTTTTGTAACAGCAGCCCACATTCTGCCCAGCCCCCTCACAAAAGGGACCTTGGATGGACGTGTCTAGCTACTGTGGTAAACTCTACTTTTAGGCCTTTCACTGTACCTTTGTCTACATATCCATTCCCAGACTGAAGGTCTCCTCAGGGGAGACTTTCCTGATCAATCCCAAGCAAGTTTGGTCTGGGTCTGTTCTCCCTCTAAGCTTCCTCACATTCCTGCTTTATTGCCTGGCCTCTGTTAGAGAGCGTGTTCCTGGATCATATTTTTCTCTGAACTTTCTACTTGCCATAGTTCCTGAATTAAAATCTAAAAGTAATTAACCACTTAATATGTGGTTGAAATTTTATGCGTTCAAAGCATTTGATTCTCACAATGATTACCACTGGTTTACAACTTGGGGAGACCCAGACCAATCAAGTAATTTGTGCAAGAGCACCCTGTGACTGATTCCAGAGTGGAATGTTTCCTTTAACACCTATAATTACACATAGTATGTACTCAATAGATGGATGGCGAATTAATAAATAGATCCATAAATGTGTTTCAGTATTATCTACTGGGACACCTGGGTAGCTCAATTGGTTAAGCATCTGCCTTCAGCTCAGGTTATGATCCCAGGGTCCTGGGATCAAGCTCCCCATCTGGCCCCCTGCTCACCGAAGGATACTGCTTCTCCCTCTCCCTCTGTCTACTGCTCTGCCTACTTATGCACTCTCTCTCTCTCCCTCTCCCTGTGAAATAAATAAATAAATAAAATCTTTTTAGAAAATAAATAGCGGCACCTGGGTGGCTCAGTTAAGCAACTGTCTTCAGCTCAGGTCATGATCTCAGGGTCCTGGGATCGAGCCCTGCATTGCCCTCCTTGCTCAATAGGAAGCCTGCTTCTCCCTCTCCCACTCCCCCTGCTTGTGTTTTCAATGTTTTGTTGTGTCTCTCTCTGTCAAATAAGTAAAATCTTTAATAAATACATACATACATACATACATAAATGTATGTTATCTACCTACTACACAGCATTTCATTTAATATAAACTTTCTTAATTTTAGGGAAACACCCAAAGAGAATGGAATTACTCAGGTATGATTACACAATGACTTTTAATAAAGTCAAATATAAGAGTGTTTTTCTTGAGACAATGCTGATGAATAGCTCCCCCTCTTCCAGAGGAATAAAACAAGTGGGAACAGTTGTCAGTTAAGCAGAAAAAAATTCTCCTCTCTGAGTGCTGAACCACTGGAAAGAGATATTTGGAATCTCCATCACAGCAGATTTTCAAAGAAGAGAATGGAGAAACCAGCTGTCCTGAACAGATTAGTCATTGACAAGGTCATGGTGTCCATGGGCTTAAAGGTTGTTCTAATAAGAAGCTCCTTTGAGAGTTATCGTTCATCATTCATCTTTGGTACCTGCAGCCTGAGGTAGCAAACTTGTCATTTGGAGACAAGGGGGCTTCTTGGAAAAATGGAATTTTGGAACTAGATTTCCACACAGACAATGCCTGGTGCCATTGTACAGGTTGGTTCTGGACAAAATTGAAATATAACATTTTGAATTTTTTTTTAAATGTCAGCCTTCTCTTTCCTCCCAAGCCTATTGCTATGCCCTCCTCTTCTCACTCACCTCTCTTCTCATTCTTCCCTTTGATCAAATCCTTCCCCACCAGAGGTTTTTACTGTTTACATAGTTACAGGGTAATAATTTGCCATAGTATCTGCCTTTTAAATATCTCAATTCCAGAGCCCCTCTGGTCTTGTGGTCACCTATGACATCTTTTGGCAACAACCAACCTTATCTGTAATTTGGGGCTCCCACCGTGAACACATGACAATCGATACATTTTGTCATTGTAATGTTGATTTCCAGGTAATAACAGCAGCCCAAGAGTGCTCACCCAGCTTTATGCCTCACAGGCAACGCATCCAAGTACCCTTTGCACACTCACGGAAAACGAAAACACACACTCTTTATCTCTCTGGTAATAATTTCATCTTCAAGGTAATTGGTATTCATTTAATCTTTACCTTTATAAATGGCACCTTACATGAATTCTCATGTGGAATCGGTAATCAAGTCTATAAGAGTAATATACAAAGACTTCATCAGAAGCTTTTATCCTCAACAGAGATCATAATTAAGCATTGTCATAGAAGTGAATAGTTTGAGACTGATCTGGTAACAACTGTGCTCCCATTTTGAAGTGAATTTATCTAACAATAAATGCTTATGTTTTGTTTTTTGTTTTTTGTTTTTTTTTTTATTTGACAGACAGAGATCACAGTAGGCAGAGAGACAGGCAGAGAGAGAGGAGGAAGCAGGTTCCCCGCTGAGCAGAGAGCCCGATGCAGGACTCGATCCCAGGACCCTGAGATCATGACCTGAGCTGAAGGCAGTGGCTTAACCCACTGAGCCACCCAGGCACCCCAATGCTTATGTTTTTAAAGCAGGAAAGATAAGAGGTGTATCTGCTGTGGCAAGCAGGAGCCATGCTCCTAAGAGAGGCCCACTTTGCCCTGCTGGTGTATTCATGGCTTTCTAATACCAATGCTGGTTTGACACATTTACTCTAACTGTAAAGACCTTACTGAAACATGAAGTTCGCTCTGGAAAGTCTCATTGTAACCTGCACATTGTTAGGACCAGTTATGAGAAACCACTGCAAGTATATCTCTGACCTCTCATGTCTCTCTGTCCCCTGCCATAGGGCTCTGTGGCCACAAATGACCTCAGGACTCAGCAACAAGCCAGACAAGCAGAAACACAGACCCAGCAGCTGGTAGTTGTTAGGCTTAGCAATGACAAATCTCTTGTTCTACAGTCCCTGTTAAGGCTCTGAATTTGTAATATCTTTATAGTGGCAAGTCGCAGCTTGGATAAGTTTAATTATTTATAGTTGCTGCTAGATTCAATTTTTATAAGGCTTGAGCATATGTGTAAGTATTCTATAGTCAATGAAGCAAATAAGGTACTATCAGGTTGAATATAATGCCAAGGAACTTTATTACAATATAGAGAGAAAAGCCTTCTCCATATTTAACCAAAGTCCACTGTCTGCTATCAACTACTGAGTCTCTAAGTGCTCAGCTTCCCAGTACAGCTACAGCACAACATGAAACAGAGTTAGAACAAGCATCTGGTAGCACGAGTGAAACAGAGCACACAAACTTACAGCAAAGCAAAGTGCAGAATTTTAACTACGGCAAGACTGGTAATACCCTCCTGGGTCACAGTTACTGTCTGAAATGATGAAACCGATTCTTCCAACAACTCAATCTGCATGTTCCAATGTCTAAATGATGGTTTCTTGCTTTTTGTCTATTTATTAATGTGCTCCAAAACATTGCTGTTCAAATCCTTGTCATCAATGGTTATTGGGCACTCCTAATGAAGCACTCTATATATTCTACCATTTCTAAAAACAAAAATTTCTTAAAGAGTAAGCATCATTTGGTTTAGAAATCCTGTTTTGAAAATGAGAGGAGAAAAGGGATAACTTAGATTCAAATAGCATGACAGAGTCTTGGGAGTCAAGTTAGGTGGGTACCTAATTTTAAAATGTCATTTAAGTCACTGTCAGTTCATTTTGTTTGTTTACCATTCACTTTTTTAAATTGCTATATTTATTACCTCTTTGATCTGTGACTAGGCCCAAGACCTAGGAAAAAAGTAAACTATTAGTTGATTCATTTATCAGCTAATAGTGGAAAGTATAGCTCAGCTCCCTTACCTTTTCTATAACACATGAGTTACAAGCTGGGTAGCAGGGAAAACAAACATGTGCATTAAAAACAACGGTCTCTTAAAGTTTAAATATTGTCTGTAAGGTAAGTAATCAATTCAAGATTCAACTCCCTATCAGCACTGGTTTAGTCTCTCTAGGTAACCCCATCCCTTCGGGGAAATTTTAAGTCTTTTAATGCTCCAGTATAGGGTCTGGGTGGATGAGAGGGACCTCCTCTTAGTGGAAGACAGCGGTCTTAAAAGGCACATATTGGTGACTTCTCACAGCCTCTGCTGAGGCATTGCTGAGCAAGTCTCATGCCCAGGTCTCACTTGGCTTTTCAAGGCATCCTATTGCCTCCAGACCCTGGAGTCCTGGCCAATTGCCCTTTTGCAACAGAAGAGAACATTTGGTATACTGATCCAGAGGCAGGTAGGTAGGCAGACAAAATGAACGGCATGTACAAGTTCTCTTCTGACCACCTCTGCTTCCTCAGTTAAACAGGAAGCAAGACTATCAGCTAAGTGAAGAAGGCAGGAAGATCAGGGAAGTGTGGTCTGACTGCCTCATGCACTAACGCCCACCGCAGGCTTGCAATCATAAATTCGAGCTAGCCCAGTCGGCCTGGGCATATGGGTTTCTCTGGCCACATTTAGCTACTTGGTATAGGCACAAAGTAGGTAGAAATTGGGTATAACCTGTGTTCAGGTTTTGTAAGGTAAGTCCAATTAGAAGAGATGGGAAAGGAATAGAGGATGATATAAGGGAGTGAGTCTAATGATAAAGCTAGAATCTAAGCTTGGCACTGGGGGGAAGGAAGGCAGCAAGGGAATAAAGGGGCGATGAAAGGGCAATAGGACAAATGAACTGTTTGGTCAAAGTATTGTTAGAGACGGGGTAGGAACCAAAGTGGGTGGAAAGGGAAGGAGGAGTGGCTAGAGACTGGGATGTTTAACATGGGGATTATGGAGGCTGTATTACTACTGTAGGCTTGACTGTGGACTAATGGACAGAGGTGGCGTCTAGAGTGAGATCTTTGGAGAAATGAGACGAGAGAGTATTGAAAGGGTTATTTGCAAGCATATTTAAATCACCACGAATTAGGGTAATAGTTGTATTGAAAGAGCAGCAGTGATCCAGGGAAGCCACCCTGGGGCTCTCGGCCACTGCAACAGTGGTAAGGCAGCAACAGGACATTCAAACCCAGGGCTTCTGAGAAGAGGAGGGAGGGAACGGAGAGTCTGGAAGTGGTGATGCAAAGAGGAACAAAGTGACCGGCCAACCCCACACAGAGGCCCAATGTTAGAAGTGTAGGAGAGCCAGGGCTGCTTTTTGAAAAAACAGCAGGGAAATGAAGCATTAGCTTCCAAGCTATGAAATGAAACAATAGTACCAAGAAATGTGCTATTTATCTGAGATATTTCTTCCCGCTCAGCAGGCTGCCTTGTTCACTATTTGTAAAGATTTTTAAAAGGGTGATGATTCTGAGACTAAAAGACAAAATGTGTTAAGTGTTAGCTTTGTGAAGAAGGGCGTTATCTTAGCTCAGTGCAAATGTGAGAGTCTGTTAACACTAAACTGTGCCTACTGTATTTGGCTTCAGAGGCAAGAAATCTAGAGCGACAGATCTGAGTTTTCCATTACCACTCACTTTAGTCTTTGTCTTGAGGAAATATAATAGGCAGCTTGGAACAGTGTACTATTGTTCACATTTTATGGGTGGGAAGATTAAGCTCTTAATTAATCAGGGAATGGGTAATTGATAATTGTAAGCCCCTGAAAGTAGTCACGATCACTTATGAGTCCATGAAATTGATAATTGTCTCTTTCCCTGAAAATGATCATGATTGCTCATGAGTCTTTTTGTAATGAACGCTGAATCATTGTTCACCTGCCTGGGAATAGGAGTTGAGGATTTTCTCAATGTGGAAGCCTTCCCACTATTCATATCCAACTCTTTTGAGAGGGAGATTTCCAGACTTAAATACACCTGAAAGAATAAAGGAGCAACAGTGGGAAAAAATTAACAAAAAGGAAACCAAACTTTTCAAATGAAAGTGATTTGAATTCAATGCCCAAGGAAACCCGGTGGCAAAGTCACTTTAAAGATCAGAATTCAGAATCACAGTATTAAACCCTGTTCTCAACTCTTCCCCTACTGGCATCATCTTTGTGGCAAGAAAGAAAAGGGGAGAGGAAGGGAAGTAATTATGAGTATGAACACAGAATAACTGCCAACAAGATTTTTAAATTCACCTGCATTTCCTGGCTTTAATGGTCTCAAGTTAAGGATTAACTTTAACCACATTCTCCAAGTTATTGTTTTCTGAAAAACCTTCTTTCTTGGCTATGTTGAGTCAAAGAATGAATCAAAGAGGTTCTTTCAAGTCACAGAATCTACAGTACATCTTCAGCAGAAAACTTCCTCTCCTCCTGGCAGTCTGCTGTTACCCTGGTGGTAAGAGCTTCCACAGAACCACATAAATGGATAAAGCATGTAGCTGTATTTTGCAAACACAGACAATACTAATGTGCAATGTCATAGCATGAACTGCAAAAAATGGCTCATCAGGAGAATCTTCCTGAAGAGGTTATGTAAATCGTCAGTACTGCACATGGTAGCTAACACACAGTGCCTTGATCAGCCATTGCACTAATGTTTATTCAGACAGATTTAGAGGGAGAATTATTTATTCAGCCAACTGTACTTGCCTGTTTGGTCAGGCAACAGTTATCTTGGATTCTGTGAGAAACTTAAGAGCTGTTGAGATTACCCTGACCTGCTGAACGAGAACTCTGGCTAACTGTGCACAGCAGGCTCCCAGGGCTTGGGAGAATCAACGCAGGTACGCTCAGCAAATCTGAAACAAGGCAGTAAAGATTAACAGAGCAGATGCAGTAAAGTTGTTAGTCACTTAATAAACAACGACAGAAGATTGTTTGCATTATCAAAAACAAATTCATCGCAACATTTCTTTGAATAGCAGCTTCTCCTGAAGCAATTTAAAACTTAGCTGTTATTGAGAACATTTTATTGATCTTTGTGGGAAATGAAGCATCCGTAACTAAGGATTAGCCTGTTTTAACATCTCTAGTCCCACTTCATGCCACCAGGATCAGGAGAAGTGAGTTGAAACAAAGGCTGAATTTCCTGGTCCCTTTTTTTGGCAAACGCATAATAATTCATACACATTCTCAGTTAAGACCATATAATCTTTTCACACAGGGTTTGTTCAAACATATCTTTTAAAAGAGAAGACATTCGGTTTGGGTGTCCCTTCCTCCTCAATTCTCTTGCTCTCCTTCTTCACTCTTCCTTCAGCTCTCAAAGCTCCCCTGACTGCCCGTGACCAACCGACAAGAACCCCCAAGCAGGCCTGCCATGGACCCATGCTGGCTCTTCAAAACTTACCCATCCTCTGTCACTTTCTTCCACCCTTAGTGTCTATAAGTTAATTTTGGAAACAAATCCATGTGCAGGTATTAATGGATAAATTTTTTTTATAGTATTACTTCTTTTATGTAACGTGTTTGCATCTAAAGTACTGGAAACCGAAATCCTCCAGATTGCAGGAGCAGAGGATTTTCTCAATGTGGCAGCCTTTCCACTATTCATATCAACTTCTTTTCAGAGGGAGATTTCCAGATTTAAATGTATCTGAAAAAATAAAGGACCAGTGGTGAAGGGGGGAGTGGGGGGGGGAGGGGTTAACAAAAAGAAAACAAACTTCTCAAACAAAAGTGATTTTGTTTGCCATCTTTCTTCCTGCTCCCAGGACAGATGAAGACTCTCCCATCAGCAACCCAGAAGGACAGTCCTTGAGGGGTCATGAGCTCCAAAGGAAATGAAGCTGTCTTGCACACGTTATAGGTCACATGCAATGGTTTCATGTCTCCTGCACTCACTGATGCGCACTAAACTGTGATAAAGACTGACACAGTTTTCTTTATCATACTTGTGACTCCAGCCCAGATGAATGAAGGTTAATTCTGCAGGAAGCAGCCACCCAAAACCTCTCTCCTCAGAAGAGATTGTCATATAAAATACTAGGATGGAGCATTAAGGGTTAGAAGTTCAGAACAATCCCAGAGAGCTCGGTTTTTTAAAAAGGGTTGTGAGGGGAAGTTGAATGAAAAACTGTTGAATATAGAAACATCTGATCAAGGTAGTTCTAAGTGAAAGAAACGGATACCAGAGGACTGATGAAAACAGGCAGAAGTCAGAATGGAATACGAACCAAGAAGTCATTCCTTGGAGGACTTCTGACACCAGAAACAGAAGAATGAGTTCAAAACATGTAATCCAGAAAAGAGACTATGTGATCAATGGGAACTCAGATGCAGTCAAAATAGGGAAAGATGAACAGTGAGGAAATCTAAGAATAAAGCATGGAAAAGCTTATGATGGTGGCTATTCAATTATTTGTGTATTCAATGAATATTTCTTAAATTACTCTTATATATCAGAAATTGCTTTAGGACTACGTATCATAATGGTGGAGAAATGTACCTAGTGCCTACTCTCATGAAGCACATAATCTATCAGGGAAGAAACACAATAAAATAAACAATAACCATAAAGGAGTTATACAGGACACTCTATGGAAACACAAAGCACTTAACCACTCCACATGGGTGGGAAGTAGGTGAGGTCAAGTGGGGTTTCCCAGAGGGAGTGACATATAAGCTCAGGGATTAGATCAGCAGTTCTCAATTCAATCAGACTCTTGCCCACTTTGCTACAAATACTTTATAGCATACTCCTTATTATCCTGAAATGAAATTAACAGGTAATATAACCTTCCTATACATATAATTTAATTAATATTTGTCCTTTGCCTTAAAAAGGAAAGAGCAAAAGAAAAATCATTCATAATAAAAATGTATTTCAGTATTTCAATAAAAATGTATTTCAGTATGCTCATTTAATCAGGAAGCCATAAAATCACCATGAAAGTGACAACCTCAAATACAGACTGCTATCAGAATTAGTAACCCAAATACCATGAGGCCATTGCTATTCGTGAAGTGATTTCGTGGATGATGAACAGTAAAGTTTAAAATAAAAACAAAATTCTATCTTCCTTGGTTTTGTACAAAGGAACAGGGAGCATGGGCTTAGTGACACCTGACTTTAGACTTCAAACTTCTTAAGTGTAAGACAATAAATTTCTGTTGTTTTAAGCCATCCAGTTTATAGCACTTTATTACAGCATCCCAGCAAACTAATATGCTCACCACTGGGGAAGGCCTGCCCCAGCCAGGGCGATGTGGTGAAAAGCTCAGCCTGCCTCTGCGGCCTATCCTAGCAAGCCCACTTGGCTACCAAATCTAACACCGCATTCTCCAACTTTGCTCCTCTTAACTTATTATTGTGGCCCGTGTCTGTCCCACCTAGTTTAAATTCTCAAATTCTTTAGATCCCCAACAGGTCAAGGAGTAACATTTGTTGGGAACCTTCAGAAATACCAGTGGCTACATACGGCATACCACAAATCTCCTCATTGTATAGATTCTCTTTGGGAACAAAAACCATCTTTTCAAGAGCCCATTTCTTGTCATCATATAACTTCCCCTGGCATTCCATGCATTTTGCCAACAATAATGCTAAATGAGAATTTAATGAAAGAAATAAAATTACTGAAAGCAAGCAGCTGTTGAAATAATAAATGCTAACCACACCTGCCATATGTGATATATAATCTAATCTTTAGGTTAAGTATATTGTTATAACTGGCATTAGGATTAAAAAAAAAAAAAAGACTGGGTGTTTCAAAGTGAGGATGAACCTCCTCGAGGACAATGTGCTGTGTGCTGGGAAGACTACAGAGAGTGGAAGCACTAGATGGGGCAGGACGCACCCCTGCAATCCAAAAATACTGCGTTTAGAGATGAGGGTGGGGGATCCTTAAACAGCAGAGATCATTTTCCGATTCTAAAGTCAGTTGCCTTTCCAGTATACCAAACTGTTTGAGTGAAAATGCAGAAATAACTTCCAAGGAAAGCATTTCTGTTTTATATAACGCGTGACTTATTTATAAATGGTCATCTTGCAGATGTTCTTGCAGTCTCACGAAATGTGAGATGTGGACTGCTCAGGTACCTGATGAGGCTGAAGCATCAGGACAGGGCCAGGAAGAAAGATCGAACACTGGCAGCCCAACTCCTACACTGACCACAGAAAAAGCAATCAGCAGGGAAATGTGAGTCCATTTGTCTTCTGCCAAATTTGAAGCCAGTATCTATTCCTTCTTCAGAAGCATCCTCTGCAGCAAAGTGGGAAAAACTGTGGCTCACTGCTCTGCCCACAATGGCCCACTGTGTCTCTGCATCTCCAACTTTGGAAACAGAGCTCTCCAGGATTTCACATCTGGCTACAGCATGGGTGAAGTGTGAACAGCTGGAGAATAATTCTATTTATCTCCGGAAGTTGCACTTACCAACAGAATTACTCTGAAGCTTCTAGGGAAGCATAGCAGATGTATTTCCCTACTTTTCTATCTCCATGATAAAGAACTACTGGCAGTACAACATACACGTACATTTCACATTTAGAGCTGGATAGAGTTCCCAAGTTAGCTGAGAACACACCTTCTGCGTTTTGTATACTTTAGCTTTTAAAAGCGATATCCTTCCAAAAAAAAATTGTTTGTTCAACCATTTAGAAGTACTGAAGTACCTAATCTCTTGAAAGTGGAAAAAGTGAACCTGTAATTAAAGTTAAAAATGCATTTTGCATCCTTCTCACTGCTCCCATCATTCCCTAAAGCAAGCAGAGATCAGGGAGGATCAAATCTCCTCTAATAAGCCTAAGGCCATACTCCCTTAACTGTCAGCTGGTTCCATATAGAGCTCAAAACAGTTAATGGCTCATCTTCAGACGGATCTTAGCTGAGAGTTAGCACAGACTGAATTTAGACACTTCTTGGTTTGATTATGGCCTTCACCAGTTCTACACAGTTTGATGTGATATTTAGGCTTTGTGAGTTTTGGGGTGCCTGGGTGGCTCCGTTGTTAAGCGTCTGCCTTCAGCTCAGGTCATGATCCCAGGGTCCTGGGATGGAGCCCCGCTTTGGGCTCTCTGCTCAGCGGGAAATCTGCTTCTCCCTTTCCCCCTCCATCTGCTGGTGTTCCCTCTCTCACTGTGTCTCTCTCTGTCAAATAAATAAATAAATAATCTTTAAAATAAAATAAAATAAGCTTGGTGAATTTCAAATTTTTCATCTCTAAAATGCAAATATGTATTTCCAGGACTTATTATGAAATTATGTAAAATGTATGAAAAACACCCACCTTCTGTGAGTGAGTTTGTAAATTGTAACACTTGTTTGCCCATGCCAGTATCCTTGGAAAATAATCAAGCACAAGAATGGCAACAGTGGTGATGATGATGATAAATGATTATGTAGCATTTACAACATGCTGGCACTGTTCTAAACTCTCAACGTATATTAATTCGTTTAATCCTCACAATGGGCCTACAAGATGTTCTATGATAATAAAACCAAGACCCAGGGAGATTAAGTCACTTTTCCAAGGTCACACAGCTAGCAAACAGTAGAGCTAGGATTCCATTCTAGCCACAGAGATTCCTTTGCAGGTGGTTGCTACCTAGTCTGCACTCTTAATCATGATGCATGTTGACTCTTGTGGTTTGATGATAATCATATGGTCTTTGACTAAAGAAGGTTCTTGAGTCTCCCTTTTCCTGTTAGATTGGAAAAGGCGCTGCTGTATGTCTCTTGCAATCATTGGTCTTTCTCCAGGGATCTGAATGGTCTGTCCAGTCTTTCTTCCTCATCTGGAAGCACTCCCTTCCCTCTCTGGGCTCCAACCACAATGGCTTCCTTTTGTTCCTCACACACAGTATTCTCCCTCCTCTACATGGAACACTCTTTTCTCTGCACTCTTTTCCTTGAATACCTTCTATTCATCTCTCATCTCTATTCTTATCTTCCTGGAAGAAAGCCTTTCTGGACCTCCCTGACTAAGTAGCCTTTCTCATTTGCATAGTTCCATGGACCTCTTCGGAACAGCACCCATCCATGAGAATAAAGGCTGTGTGCCTTTTTTGCTGACCATGTGTCCATAAAGTCTGGTCAAATGCTGCACACATAACAGCCAGCTCAATAAATATTTGCAAAATGAATGAATGAACTGGCCAAAAAAGTCAACCCTTTCTTAGCTTCTAACTTACCTCTGCTGCTCCCGTTGGGCTCAGAAACCTTCAGAAGTCCTTAGAAATACAGAAAGTGTCTTTCTATTGTAGTAGAGGATTTAAGGATCACCCCTCTTTCATCTTTCAAAATATAACTCAAAATACTATTAGTTGCAATCCTCAAAGCATTATTATGATAAATATTTAAAAAACAATACACACACATACTTGAGGTCGTATCCACACTTACCTGTGGCTACACTGCAATCAACAAATTCTTGCCCAATCAAAATTAGTTGAATATTTGTAAATCCTTTACAGCAGAGTTCCCTGAAGGGTTCTATTTCCCCGCAGCTTGTACTGAAACATTATGAGATTCCAAATCTCCTGAGTTTGGTTTACTTGCAGCAGGCAGCAGCTTCCATTCTGGCTTAATTTGTCATACGCATGGCAAGAGAAGGATGACATTCCAGTTGAGGAAAGACTATGAACTTTTGCCTTCTTATAGTTACTGTTCTCTTAACTTGGGCAACTTCAATTCGAAATACTTGGTAAGCAGTTTATTCTTAAGGGCTATCTTATTTTTTATTCTATTCTTTGTGACTATCCTATTTCTGGCCATGGGGTGAGTTACTCTCTTATTCAATTACAGGGACTGTGTCATATAAATATTTTAACATTTTAATTAATTGTATTTTCATTATGCTTGTCCTGAGGCTTCCTTGGGTAAGAGTAAAACGTATTAAATCTAAAATAGAAAAACCGTGACTTCAATTAGTTCATAAGTGGGATCAGTTTCAGTTTTAGACCAAAGAAACTGTTTTATTATGACTGAGGTGGCACTGATAGTCTCTATAGGGCTTATTCTAATGGCAGTCAAGCCTCCTGCCCCCAAGTTAGCAATATCTCCCCAACACACACACACACACACACACACACACACACACACACACACACACAGAGTTAATGCCTGTCATTACTCTATTATTTCTTTAGTTCTTGAAGGCTTCCTGGCCTTTTAAAATACCACTTGAAGGTATTAAGCCTTATCAGTTCATAGCTTTGTTATCAGCCAGCACCTTAGCTGACAACCAGCTGAGAGTGAGAGCTTGCCAGGAATGTGACCTGCATAGGTGCTGGGCCTGGGGGAGGAGAGAAGGGGTGTCAGGAGGGAGAAGTAAAAGGCTATGGGGGCAGAGAGAAGCTCTGGTGACGGCTTGGTACAGAATGCAGCTAGCCTTGATGCCATTAGCGTGTTGGCTCGGTGCTAGACTTCAGCTTCCTGAAGAGAAATATCCTGGCCGATGGAGTGAAGGAGCTAAAGAGTGAGGCTCAGTCAGAGGCAGACATGGTTGGAGAAAAGGTTCACTCAGCTAAGGGCAGGAGTACCGAAACTGCTGTAGTCATCAAGCAGTTCCCTACACTTTTCAGACTGTTGACATCAATACTCTCATCCATATTGACAATGCAGTCATCTATGTCATCCGCATGAACTAGCTAGCAGTCGTACAGTATTACTGCATCCCAGGCACCATTCTGAATGCTTTATATGCCAGATGACAGAAGATGTGATTGGCCATCTTTTACAAATGAGAACTGAGTTTTAGAAAAGTAATGTAACTCCCCAAGATCAAGCAGCTAGTAAATGGGAGAAGCAGGAATTAAACCCAAATTTGTCTAACTCCAAAACCTATGATTTTAGCCACTATGCCTTTGAGCGTCTTTGTTTATGAACTACTCTTTAAAAAATTATTATTTTACTTACTAGCAAAACATCCTGGGAAATAAGAGGCTGTGCATGCTCTGTTATTTCCATTTTAGAAATTAAAAAGCAAAGACACAAGGGGACATAAAGTTAACCACCCTCAGTCTGCAGTCACTGGCAGAGCACAGATAGAAACATGTTCCCCAGGTGCCACCCAAGGCTTCTTGTAGAAGGTGGTATATGTTCCTTTACCTCCCTCAACAATGCACACCATATCTTTATTCATTTGTTTTTGTGTTAGCATTTGTCCTTTATCTACCATTGAGAATATATCTTGCCAGAGATAAGTCTCTATATCAAAATATGATCTTTTCCAATCTGTTCATGGATCCAGCTCTTTGAATACCATTTAGGTAAAAATGATTACATTAGGAAGTTCTAATCAGTATAAAGTACAACAAAGATGATTATTGTAAGCATTTCTGAGAAAGCCCTCCAGTGATCATTTAGACTCAGGAAAGTCCCCTAAAGAAATGGAACAGAAGGCCCACAAAGTGGCTGCCAACAAAGCCTTCCAACAGTTTTAACAAGCAGCCCTAGTTTTTTATTGACTTAAAGGGAAATGGAGTCAAGAGGGAAATTCCAATAAAAGTGTACATAAGTCAAAGGTTTATTTTTGTTTCTATGGATTAGTTCTCACACATTTCCTGTGACTAGACTTTTTTTGGTAATGTGTAATTTTAACCACAAACCTAGCATTAAGCAATGTGTACCAAAGTCTATTTCCTGATGAACTTGAGAAGGGTCAGAGGTTAATTGGGCCATGCCTGGTTAAAACACCATGAGCTCGAAGGTACAGCTTCTCACCTCAGCACAGCGCATTACAATGTTATCAGAACCTTGGACGGTTCAATGACTTAGTAACAAGTTGACACGTGAATGTCTTAGGTTTAGAGAAGCCAATCTAATTTTGTCTTACTGCACTACACCAAATAAATGACTCAAACTTCCTGAAGCCTTAAGAAAACACAAAAGCCTCTTAAACTGAGAGTCTAAGTCTCACCAATATGACCTACATCCCTACACTCACTGCAGAGAACAGAAGTAACTGAAATTTATACTCATCATCTACTATACAGAATCAGATCTGTCAAGAGACTCCAAAACTGAATTTTAATGAGGAAAATTAATAACATGTATTTACAAAAAGTTCAAAGGGGATTTAGAAGGGACCTCCAGGAAAAAAAAAAAAAAACTACAAATCTCTGTGTTGAACCACAGATTCCAGTGAAAAGTAAGTTCTAAATCAGACTTATCTTTGCTGTCTGGAAACTCAATGCATCTAAAGAGTCAAAAAGAGCAGATTTTCTGACATAATTATTGATTTCCCTTTAGAACTTTAGTGAGGGGAGAGTCAGTAGATGAGCCAGGATAGAACAATTTAACATCTAGATGTTCTTTCCAAAATTTTTGTCTTGAATCAGCAAAACTGACAAAGGAATGGTAATGAGGAGTCATGTGAAAGTAGCATTGAAGTCTAAAATCATAAAGGGCAGATAACTGCTGGGACAGGGACTTACAGATAATTTACAAATAAGGTAAGCTATGACAACTGCTATACAGACTTCAAATCATATTTCTACTTTCAATTAATTGCTCAAATTCCTTGTTTCAGCCATAATTTAGAAGAAGAGTGGGGGTGGGGAGTGGGGAGGAAGAGAAGAAGGAGAAAGAGGAGAAACGAAAACAAAGCTTGTGTTAGAAGCACTGGGCTGCAAAGACCTTTCAAATCTCTCCAGAGTCAGCTCAACATATTCCTGAAACTCACATTATCTGGGACAAGAGAAGAATGCGTCAACAGAGTAGACTTGTGAACTGATTTCTCACAGTTACAAACCAATGCAGTGTCTTTGACAGAAGAGTATTATAGGTAAGGGAAGATTTTTATGTTCCTGAGCATGCTCTAAAGCCTGATCTATTCATTCAGAGCTTTGGGGACAATCTTTCAAATAGAGTAATATCTTACTTTTACTGAAAGGAAGTCTGAGGTTTTAATAATTTTAATCACCAGTCTTTTAAAATTCCATTTTAATTAAACAAATTCAAGAATGCTTGGTAGGAGGTGGAGTAGTGATGTTATTCATATCTGGGAAGATAAACTAAAGGTACAAAACTTTTCTTGGCTTGATCTTTATATATTTTTACTCTTAAGATATAAATCTCTGGATCTGAAGGGAAGTATAGTGCTTAAAATGTTACTTCTGTGTCTTGCATGCTAGGGTGTTTTTCTTTTTTTAGCCAGATTCTCTTAGTAAGTGAATTACTCAAAGGTGCCACTTTGGGAAACTCTAGTCACACTCTATGACACTTTCTGTAGCAGCAGTTCAAGTTTTAGTTATATACAGTCAAACTAAGAAAGACCAGTCACTGCATAGGTCAAATGAACACTCAGGACTGACCCCAGCACTATGGCAGTACCACAGAGCATGAATGACCTAACAAAGATGAACCATGCACACTGCTACCTAACTGCCTTCCAAAAGAAGCTTTCTGTCCCAGATAAAAGCCATCTAAATAGGAATCCACTAAAAAAATATTAATTTTAATTTTAAAAATTTTAAAAATATCATGTCCCTTAAGCTCAGCCAACAAACAGACTGTAAAAATGTGTCTTAAAAAGTACACTGAAAAAAAAAAAAGACAAGACTATGCTAAAACATAAGTGATTGCTGCAGGGATAAGCAATGTTTTTTTAAATTTTTATTTATTTATTTGAAAGAGAGAGAGAGCAGAAGTCAGGGGAGAGGCAGAGGGAGAAGCAGACTCCCCACTGAGCAAGGAGCCTGATGGGGAGCTCCAACCCAGGACCCTGGGATCATGACCTGAGCCAAAGGCAGAGGTATAAGTGATCGAGTCACCTAGAAGCCCCAACAATGTTTTTCTTGATGTTTTTCTTAAATTGCCAAATTTCATACAATGAATAAATGTTATGTTGAAAGTCATTAAAAACATAAACTAAAAAGCAAATCCAGAACTTCTAGTCAAGATGGCATTGTAAGACCATGATTTGAAAAACTCTCTGTTCCATATACATATTTTATTGCAGATAATATTTTTAAAAAGAGAAAATTAGAAATACAAAGCAATATTCCAAAGCAATAGTAGATTAGTAGTCATAATGTAGAAAGAACCCCACATAAAGAATGCAAACAGACATCCAAAGGATACAAAAACAGTGATTCAAAGGGGCACATGCACCCCAATGTTTATAGCACCAGTGTCTACAATTACCAAATATGGAAAGAGCTCAGATGTCTGTAGACAGATAATAGATAAAGAAGATGTGTGTGTGTATATATATATATATATATATATATATATACACACCACACCACGTGTGTGTGTGTAATGAAATATTACTCAGCCATCAAAAAGAATAAAATCTTACCATTTGCAATGATGTGGATAGAACTAGAGTGTATTACACTACGTGAAATAAGTTAGAGAAAAACAGATGAACATAGGGGAAAGGAAGGAAACATAAAATAAGATAAAAACAGAGAGAAACAAACCATAAAAGACCCTTTTTCTAAAGATTTCATTTATTTATTTGAGAAAGAGAAAGAAAGAGAGAAAGCACAGTAGGGGAGGGGCAGAGGGAGCGGGAGAAGCAGTCTCTCCACTGAGCATGGAGCCTGATGAGGGGCTCAATCCCAGGACCCAGGGATCATGACCTGAGCTGAAGGCAAATGCTTAACCAACTGAGCCACCCAGGCACCCCAAAAGACTCTTAACCATAGGAAACAAACTGAGGGGTTTCTGGAGGGGAAGTGGGTGAGGGAATGGGGTAATTGGGTGATGGGCATCAAGGAGGGCACATGATGTAATGAGCATTAGGTGTTATATGCAACTGATGAATCAGTAAACTCTACTCTGACACTAAAAACAGAAAAGAAAAAAGAATGCAAACAGAAAATTTACAAAAAAATACCCATGGTCTCTAACGATGAGATCATTGTAAATTGTAAATCTGAAATAAGATATTATTTTATATCTATAATTTTAGAACACATAAGATAACATTATATATTGAATAAATGCCAGCTTCATAATATTATCTACCGGGCAGGGAAGAGAGGAAATGGATGAAGAACAAATGCACAGTTTTTCAAATATATCTCTATAATATTTTATTGCTAAACAAACAAAAAAACTTTAAATACCTAAACAAATATAGCATTTGTTATATATTTGTTATATATCTATTATATTTGTTATATGTGTTATATCAATATCTGGGAATTGAGCATATGAAAATTGTATCTTATTAATCTGTACTCTTCAAAATGTTTGGTATATTTCATAATTTAAAATGTAATTAAGTATCTCTGGGATTTATCAATTAATAGGTCATTGTTGATTTTCACTGAATAAATTTTGGGAGGTGCAATGTCCGTATTTCAGAGGCTAGAGAGGGAAACAGAGTTGAGACAAAGATTTGTTATTAACATAGAGGAAACCCGAGCCTCGTATAGACACAGTGTAGCGTGAAAAGAGCTGATAGAAAAGATAGGGTATGGAGGAGTGGGGGAATGAGGGAGGCAATGATTAATCCCTGAGTTTGTAAAGGATAATTGGAGCTGGAGCATAAACAGGAAGAGATAAAGTACTCAAAGTATTTGAAACAATGGAACGTGGAGTCTATGCTACATAGCTAAAAAGATTGAGGTCATGGAAGGGCTGCTAGAAATGAGAAGTGGAAGGACTCAAGAGTGTGGAATATTCTACAGTGTGGAAGGGTAGGAGTCATAGGATTAAGGGTAACTGTAGGAAGGTAGAAAATTATGGTCAGAATGCAAAAATCAGAAACAGAGTCATTCCAGATGATATCCAGGTCTGAGCAAACACACAGTGAACATGGTCGAGTGGGAAAAGCTCTGCTGAGGAGGTTACCCTGAGTGATCAAGATGAAGAAGAGACCTAATTGGACTCTGAGGTCATCAGGATTGAGCCAGGATCTGGGCAAGGGCAGGAAGCAGAGAAAGGAAGACTGAGCTAAATGCCAGAGAAAGGAAGACTGAGCTAAATATAGCTGACAGGGGTGGAAGGAGGGAAACATAGACGAGGACATAGATGACCTTCCCAAAAAAATCGATCTGACATTACTTTTGCCCCAAAAAAATGTTATTAGGAAAAGTAAGCATTATTAGCAGAGGTGGCTTTACCATTTCTTGGTCCCCCTCATGTGCACAGGCCCTTCCAAAGATCAGGGAGGAGCCCCAGAAGTACATTCACAATGGCCCATGCTTCATCCAAGTTGCAGAGGTAAGATATTTTAAGTGAGATCAGGTGAAGTTTTTCTCTTTCTTCTCTAGCTTCCCCTCTGTCACATTACAAAAGTGTCAAGCAGAGTTCCAGTGGTCTCAGGCATTTTTGGATTCTGGTGAAGATGCATTGAGGCCGCATTTAATTTGGATCTAGAAGGACATATGGTTTGCAGTCACTTCCATGTTGTTATTGTTAGCCATCACAGGGCAGGATTGGCTTCCAGGAATAACCTTACTGTCCACCCAGCTGACTCACTTGGCATCAATAAGGGTCAAGGCCAGAGGTTTCCTTGTAAGAATGAGTCCCATGGTGATCAGTGATAAAAAATGAGAAACAGTGTCTGAAACAGATGGAGGCAAAAGCTAGTTTGTGGGAAAACCTTCAAAGCATCTGATGCGTAAAACTGTAAATTAAGGAAATGTACTGAAAAAAGCATTTTAGCAGCCTGTTATGGGTTAGTTTAAGACATATATTGTTTTCTGCATTTGTAATGTTTCTGATATTTGTTAGCTTTTGCGAATTTGTGATTTGTTGTAGTCTTTCCATTCTAAATAAATACTCAATTCCACACCTAATTTTATATTCATAATTTAAAATTGTACAAGCTTCCCCAAACTTTAGATCCATTTCTTTCTGGTGGTTAAAAATTGGATTTGAAACAGTAGTAAAGAGTAATTAAGAATCAACTTTGCTTCCCCATCTTCAGTTCATGACATTTTCTCTTTCCCCAGTGAAATATAAGTTTTAGTCAAACATCACTTACTGTGTTAAAATTTATGTAATCACTCTTTTCTTAAAATGTAATCCAAAGACCAAGGAATGAGACCAAAATCTTGAATATAGCAATTCTTGCCAAGTTTAATGAACTCTTAATGGTATGAGATTTTCCATGATTTTATATTTCTAATTGCTTTTTTATTACTGTTTGGATGAACTCTGCAAAACAAAACAAAAAAATAATATTAATGATAGTCATAGCCTTTTTTTAAAGAGAGATGCCAGAATTCTACTCATTATATAATGACTCAAATAATCCCATAAAGCACTCTATCCTTATGGAAATAATCCAGAAGTGGAGGCAGGGTCTCACAATTCACCTAAACATGGAAGAAATTAATTCTACCCACACAAAAAGGGAGAAGACAACTGCAAAACCCATAAGAAATGGAAACCCACTCAGCTCTGCATGTCATTCTTCAATAGAAAACTGAAACAGCCTCAGTAAATGAGGGTCGTCTGACTTAATGCCAGGCTTTCCAAACACCTAGCATTCAGATTGTAGATTTGTATTAGAATATGCTCTTTAACAAACTTTCAAATGATTTACTCACCCTAAAACCAACAAATAGCTAATCTCCTTGTCTTTCCAACAGACATCCTGCATATTTTAAAGAAATCTTTTGAGATAGTTTGGCCTTTCTTCTTAAAATGTCTATAAATCTGTTTTGTTTTGTTTTGTTTTGTCTTGTCTTGTTATTTAAGAGAAAGCGGTGACTTGCCTGCTCAAGAAAGGTGTCCGCTGCTCATTGTATTCATTCTCAAATTCTCCAGTGCCCTTTCTGCAAAGCACATTGGAACATAAAGCTCACCAGAGCTTTGCCTAATACCTTCCCCATCTGTTCTCTGCTTCAGGGGCTCTTGGTGAAATTTGCTGCTATGGGTGGTGAAATTTGAAGACCGCAAACAAAACCTGCTCCAAGACAAGGAGCATTTAATGAACAGAATGTTTTCTCTAACTGCTCTTTGCCAGCCATTGGTATTTGAGTGGGAACACGGAAAGAGTGTTCCTTTTGTCAAAATTTACTAATTTTTGGAATGCCTGCCTCTTTTTTTTCTTTCTTTCCTTCTTTCTTTTTATTTCTTTTCTTTTCTTTCTTCCTTTCTTCCTTTCTCTTTCTTTCCTTCTTTTCTCTTTCTTTCTCTTTTCTTTCCTTCTCCCTTCCTTTATTTTTCCCCTTTCCTTCCTTTCTTTTTTGTACAGAAATTAAAAAAGAATCAGTGTCTTGCTTATTTCTCCAAATTACAGATCATTTGCTTTTCAAAAATGATCCACTTGGGGAATAACAAGCCATATCACTCAGGATACCTGGCAGTGACCAAAAAGGGAACAAGATCTTAGGACTTCATGAGACCTAAAATACCATTTGTTCCTATGCTTGCATTTTACCTGAAAGCTAGAAGGGACGGTATTTGCTGTAGACTGCTAACAGTGACAGACTCCAAGACATCTAATTTCCAGTTTATTTTATTTCCTCATTATACTAAACTACCCCTTGTGAATTAAAGTTAAAATTAATGATTATATATTTTAAAAGAACACTTTTTTTTTTTTTTTTTTTAACACTTGCTTGCCTTTTAAGAGATAGGTAATCTAATTACATTTTTCTAGTCTGGCCCCAAAATGTCTTCCATTCTTACCTCCTACCCCCACCCCTCTAAAATCCCAGGGCAGCCATACAACTGTCTTAAGCCAAACCCTCAAACTTTCTTGATATCTTGCTGCTTTGGGCATTTCACTCATGTTTGAAACCTCCAGTTTTTTACCTCCTAATTATGTGGACTAAGCAAATCCCATTAGCCATTCCAAATGTTAACTAATTCCTGCCCCCATAGCCCTGTGGTGGTCCCAGTGGTGTGCAGGTATCTGCTCCCCTTGTGACATCGGTCCTTTAACACTAAATCTGTAATATCAAGTGGAACTCTTTCATTGCCACTTTGAGCTAATCTTACCACTGGGGGTTTTAATTAACTTTTTCCATATTTTTGTCTTAATTTCTCAACTAAATCAGGAAACTCTTAAAGACAGTTATTTTTGACATAATTTTCCGAACTCTCCGGAAAAGTATTTAGTACAGTGCCTTACTTACAATAGGTACTCAATAAATATTAGTTAATTCAGCATAATTTGTAGTATGGATGGATGAAAAGTAAATTAATACATATCTATGTATAAATGAGTGAGCTTAGGCCTGTGAATTCTAAAACAATTTTTAACCTGAAATGTATCCAAACAGAATTCTATTTATCTAGTTTTGTCTACCCTGACACTGATTCTAACGATTAAGTAGAATTCCACTCACTGTGGTATATACATAATATATCATAATATAAATATATACATATATATATTTATTTATTTATTTAAAAATATCTGGAAGCATTCATTACCTCAGAATGTTATGAAAATGATAAAAGAATGTGCTGGGAATGGCCGAACACACTGTCTGCAATGAGAACCCTAACAATTTAGTAGGCATACTTTCATATAATGAACTATAAAACTATATAAAGGAAATACAGCTGTTCTGACATGAGTCCCCAATTTCTCCTGGTTAAGAAACTACTGATAATCCTCCCCAGCATGGCTAGAGATATCACTCTATCTAGATCCTCTAAAGAACCCCCAATTCTCCTATGCCACAACTGTTGTACTAGAATATTTGTTTCTTGAAAGGACCTGATAATTGTTGACCTTTGTTTATCCACTTATTTTAAGACAGAGGTAAGTACTGAATCCTTACCAAGTTTACCAACTGTAGAAGACTGTATAGATGCTACTCAACACCAGCTCTGGCTGGTTGAGATTGCAGGTGCTTCTCCTAGCTCATGTTCTGTGATTTTCTTCATGGCTGCAGTCTATCCTAGGATTAGACTTCCCTCCTGCCTAGTAACTGCGGGAGGCAGGCCTTAACAACCCGTTAGTGGGAGATCCCAGTGTGCAGACATGCGCTCAGTGTAATCTGTCTCTGCAACACAACTACTCAGCTCCCTGGGAACTGCAGCTTCAGTTCTTCATAATCATTTTGTACCCAATTTTGTGTGGATTTCAGGTCCATTCAAAAGAAACAAAGGGCCAACAATTTTTAACAGGCAGATGACAAAAATTCAAAATGCTTGAATAAAGTTGCATCTTTCATTGTGAAAGCTTGGTGAAAATGTCAAGAAAACTAAACCTCCTTGGACTTTGTAACAGCATTTTTATATCTGAAGAGTCCTTTAAAGTCTATTTTAAAACTTCCAACATAAATGCCTCCATGTGAAATTCAAAATCAGTTCAAATTATGAATTAGAAGTCTTCAAATGGGTCCTTCATGATACCAGATATATACACATCATTATGTACAAAAAAAAGAAAAGCTATCTCTTTTAAATGAGTATTTCAAAATTGCCTCCTTCTCGTCTCCTGGTATTAAAGTATTGACTAGGCACCAAAGCTCTACTCAACACCTCAGGCACAGATTTTTTGTGACACTTTATACCTGGTTCATGATTTTTGTGACATCATATCACCCTACTGGGTCTCTCTTGAGGGTTATATGGTATCAGATTCATCTTCGTGTCTTATTAGTGACCAACTTTGCACATTTCAACTCTTCAGTCAATATGGCTGGGATGGGTATGTGAATGAGTGCTTTCTTATATTTGGCCAGACCATAAGAAAACCAAATATTTTGATGCCAGAAGTAGGATGTCCAGAGCCAACACCCAGCCATAGGTAACATATCAGTATTACTGTCACTGTATAATTCCTGCAAAGGAGAGTCACACACCTAAACAAGCAAATGTGTTCAATATGCAATAGCAGGCTAAGAACTCCCAACCAATGAGTCTACCTTTTACTCCAAGGATAGACATTCTGAGTAACTTTCATTTGTTCCTTCAGTCACTCAGTAAGTACTTGCTGAGGATATAAAACGTGCTGGGCACTGTGCTAGATACTGAACATACAGAGATAAGTAAAACGTGGACTTTATCTTCAAGAAGCTCCCAATCTACTGGAGAAGACAGACATGATGAAAATAATTCCAAACAGATGAAAAAAGAACAAGTGCGAAGGAATCCCAATAGAGGGAGCATTAAAAAATGTTCATATACGGATCCAGGACAGCATTCTAAGAGGAGATGGTGTTTAAGCAAAATTTTTTAGAATATTTAAGATGAGGAATCAGTCCATGCACTGGCAGGAAGGTTAGGGTGAGAATGACAAGGTCAGAAGATCCATTTACCACAGCTAGAATATGGAGCGGGGCAGGGGTAAGGGCTGAAAATGAAACTGAAGGGAATAAGTTGGGACCAAACTGCGATAAACACATGATAGCAATACACAAAAATTTTAGAATCTACTAAAAAGAATATTGAAGTGCAAGACTAACTTGATGAAAGAAAAATAAAGCCATGAAAATAAGAAAATAAACAAGAAAGATCAAAGAGATGTATCCTATGTATAAGTGTATCAGCTATGTTTCTTTGGTCACTTAAGTTTTTGAGAAGCAGCTGTGATTAACATAGGCCCAAAGGGAAGCTATTGGCAAGAACTGGGGAACTCACTGTGTCATCCAAGCGCAGCTAGAGATCTAGGCTGGACAGAAGCAGAATGCTTGCCCAGGTCAGGGGGACAGGGACTGCTCCATAGTCTCATCCTGACACAATCAAGGAAGAAAATGAACTCCAGTCCCGGTTGGTCTTTTAATCACTGTGTTCAAAATTCAAATTCCACAGGGGAGGACTCACAGTCTGTAGCCAGGGGAGGGCAAAACTCCTACATAAACAGTCCCACAGAATGTATCCAGTGAGGGAAGTGCAATTCCCCAAAAAGAAATCAGGTGAGGGTCAATGACAGACAGCCAAAAACACAAAGACAAAAATCTCACTGCCATAAGCAATGCTGCAGAAGGGGAAACTAGCACAAAGAGAGGAAGTACTTGAAGACCTGAGAGGAAGAAATCCCTAGACTGAAGAACAGCCTGAATCTGCACATCTGTGGTTCACAAGCAATTGGGAGCATTAAAGATGAATGCAACACCCAGACAGATGCTATGAACTGTTTTAATTCCTCCAGGTGCAACCTGGGAACCTCTCTTGCCATGCTTCTGGATCCTGCTCTGTGCCAGAGACAAAATAAAGGCATCTATTGTTTCCATTACACTTAGAGACACGGACTGGGGGAGAGGGAGCCCCGAACTGCCTTTAAAAGAAGGAAAATTCATTCTTGGGGATCTAGCAGTCATAGCCAGAACAGACAGTGGTCAAATTGGGAAAGCACTGCTTCCATGTACTGGGGCATGATGGAGGACAGGAGAAGATAGGGTCCAGATAACAGATTTGGGTAACAGTATGAAACACGATCTTCACCAGGAGCCGGAAAACCTGTACATGTTGGCCTTCAGGAAAATAGTTACCTGAGTTCATTTTTTAAAATTTTAAAAGACTTTCTCTCTGCAAGTTATAGTTTGTCCCTGGAAAGGGTGAATGGGTGCTGCCCAGGAGTTTCTCACTGACCAAAAGTCCAAGGGAGGATGAAGGAAGCTCTCAAATCTTCATGCTACACTGATAGAGACACTCGGAGGGACTGACCTGCGTGGAACAAAGTGCACTCTGGGTTATTTCGCTTGACTCAGAAGCCCAAACTCACAGGAGTCTACTGTGCTTAAGTCCCATATGCTAGCCAAACTTTATAAGTTATGCTCTGGGAAATTTGTGGCTGTGTGCATTAATAGGTCCTCTGAAATGCCCTGCGGGAAAGGGGCACCCATGGAAAAATTAATGGAACTCTACACTTAAGATTCGTTTATTGTGTGCAAATTGAACCTCAATTTAAAAATATCTGCTAAGGCTTGGGGATGGGATGTCTTAATAACGTGGCAATGAGTACTATGAATATTAAAAGAAGGGCTCTCTCAGGAGAGTGGAAGGATTGGGTGAAACTCAGGGCAGAAAAGCAAGAATCAGGATGAAGCAATGAAAAATCTCCAATGAAATATTTATCTTTGTTTTATTCTCTTCCCTCAGCCTATATGGAATATTTTACTTGGCAACCTGTGTAAGAATTTTTTCCTGTTTTATAATATCCTCTAGTTACTCTCAAATTTTTAGTTAAAAAAATGTTATAAGGTAGTCCTGTGGGGAATTAAGGAATCAGGAGTAAGGAAAAATTAGCCTTTGTTACCCTGCTGAGGTATTAAGGTTGTGGTAAGAGCTCCTTGGACAGGGGATTCAAGAACTAAGTCGATCAATCAACACTGAAGAAGGCAGTGACAATGCCGAAGGACATACAAGAGCAAAAGTTTATTTCCCTGAAATCTGCTGCACAGAGAAGATCCTTGTGATGCTAGGCTGGGAGCTAATGCAAAGATATTTTAGGGTCGTATTTTGGGGTCATTCAAAAGATACAGAACAGAACATATTAGCATCCAAGCAGAAAGAGCAGGTTACATAAGGGGGAAAAAAATGCCCATGAAATTTCCTTCAGACTTCTTCTCTGCAGCTCCAAGGACCACAAGATAATGGATCCAAGAAATGTAGATTCATTCAAATTATTATTCACATGTAAGGAAAACAGAAATACAAACTCTCTCTCTCTCTCTCTCTCACACACACACACACACACACACACACACGCACACACACACACACACAGTTTGGGAAAGTACTATCTCCCCTCCCTGAAAGAGGAAATTACTGAAAGATACAATCCAAAAAGATGGATATAATTAAGTAACTCAAGATTGGGAAATTTGAAGTAAAAATTATAGGTAAAAAAAATTACCCCAAGAATAGAAAAGATACAGTAAAAATTATAGCTAATGAAACATAAAACCAGTTCTAAGTCACTATTTATATGATCATACAAGTGAAAGCAAGTATCAAAAATATTATCATGTATTTATATGATAAGATAAGTTAATAAAAATCACCTGTATCTAGAATTAAAATTTTATCAAAATCAGCTAGAAAATGGAGTGTGTGATAAGGAGGAATTATCTCTTTCTAAATTTGTCTTCTTATAAGGAAGAAGTTGGTAGTTAACTATTTCATTCATGTGAACCTTAGAGAAAACTGTATTTAAATTAATTTTTTAAACTTAGTGACAAGAAGGGAATAAAAATAACATTAAAACCACTAAATCATTTAGGCAAAAAAAACAGCTATAACTCTCATAGTAGAAGACCCAAGTTTTTTTAAATAACAGCAAATCTTAGTTTAATATTTTAGTTTAATATTTTTCATCCAAAATGTTTTCCTTCATATTACTTTACCAAAGTAATATTTCATTCCTGGTATCAAATGCTTTTTGTTTATCTTAACAAAGTTTGATCTTTGCTTCTTGGCCACAAAGTTGTGGGGGGAAAATTATGACTTTCAAGATGGAAACCTTAATGTTTCTTGAATTCTTTTCTTAAGTAGCAATCTCCAGAATTGAAATTTTGGCCATAGAATGAAAACGTCACCATCAAGCACAGAAATAGGATACTTTTTAATTTTGTTTCTGTCCTATTTACTTTTTTCAGCTTTACTGAGGTCTGCTTGACAAAAAGTCTATAGATATTTAAAGTATACAATCTGATATTTTAATATACATATGTATATTAAATGACACCCCAGTCAAGTTAATTAAACTACCCATCACTTTGTATGGTAGTGATGTCCTACCACACACATTTAAGGACATTTAAGATCTACTACAGGACATTTGACCAACATCCCTTCATCTCTTCCACCTTCAGCTTCTGGCAACCACCATTCTGCTCACTGTTTCTGTGAGTTCGACGTTTTTAGATTCCACATATAAGTGAGACCATGCAGTATTTGTCTTTCTCTGTCTGACTTATTTCACTTAGCATAATGTCCTGTACTTATCTGTGTTGTCAAAAATGGTTGGACTTCCTTCTTTTTTATGGCTGAATAATATTCCATTATTCCAATATTCTACATACTTTATATAGCAATCCTACCAATAGTGCACAGGATTCCCTTTCTCTACACCTTTGTCAAGCCTTGTTATTTTTTTGACTTCTTAGTAATAGCCATTTGAACAGGTAAAATGCAATATCTCACTGTAGTTTTGATTTGCATTTCCCTAATAATTAGTAATGTTGAGCACTTTTTTTATACACCTCTTGGCCATTTACATGTCTTCTTTGGAAAAATGTGTATTCAGATCCTTTGCCCATTTTTTTTCTATCTTTTTACTACCCAGTCTTTATTAAATTTCTTCAATTTCTCTAAAATGGATTTAGCTGACTACATCTTCAAGGTTTCAATCTGGGGCTTTTATTTTATTTCTTTAAATTAACATATAATGTATTATTTGCTTCAGTGGTACAGGTCTGTGAATCATCAGTCTTACACAATTCACAGCACCCACCATAGCACGTACCCTCTCCAGTGTCCATAACCCAGCCACCCTATCCCTCCCCCTGCCACCACCACCCAGCAACCCTCAGTTTGTTTCCTGAGATAAAGAGTCTCTTATGGTTTGTCTCCCTCCCTGGGCCCATCTTGTTTCATTTTTTTCCCTCCCTACCCCCTACGACACCACCCCCTCTCAAATTCCTCATATCAGAGAGATCATATGATAATTGTCTTTCTCTGATTGACTTATTTCGATTAGCATAATACCTTCTAGTTCCATCCACATCATTGCAAATGGCAAGATTTCATTTTTTGATGGAGATATATATAGATATATATATCTCCACATCTTCTCTCTCTCTCTCTCTCTCTCTCTCTCTATATATATATATATATATGCCACATCTTCTTTATCCAGATCCTTTGCCCATTTTTTAACTGTATTATTTGTTCTTTTTGTTTTTTGTTTTGTTGGGGTTTTATTTGTTTTTGCTATTGAGTCATGTGAGTTTCTTGAATATTTTGGATATTAGCTCCCATCAGATATACAGTTTGCAAATATTTTCTCCCATTCTGTAAGTTGCCTTTTCATTTTGTTGGTTGTTTCCTTTACTGTGCAGAAACTTCGTATTTTGGTATAGTCCCACTTGTTTACTTTTGTTTTTGTTCCTGTGCTTTTTGTGTTGTATTAAAAAAATTACTGCCAAGACCAATGTCAAGGGAATTTTTACCTATGTTTTCTTCTAGAATTTTCAAGGCTTCACGTCGTATATTTAAGCCTTTAATCCACTTTGAGTTCATTTTTGTATATAATGTAAGTGTCCAGTTTCATTCTTTTGCATGTGGATATCCAGTTTTTCCATCATTTATTGAAGAGACTATTTTTTCCCCATTGAGTATTACTGGTACTTTTGTTGAAGATTAGTTGACTGTATATGTGTAGGTTTATATTTCTGGGCTATTTTATTCAACTGGTCTATGTGTCTGTTTTAGTGTTAGTATAAAACAATACTTTTGATTACTATTTTGAGTGCTATAGCTTGGTAAACTATATTACCATTATAATTTAAAATCAGTTTTGTTCTTTTTCTCAAGATCTCTTTGACTATCATGATCTTTTGTGGTACCATATGATTTTTAGAATTGTTTCTGTTTCTATGAAAAATACCATTGGAATTTTTATAGGGATGCATTAAATATGTAGATTTCTTTGAGCATATGGATATTTTAACAATATTAATTCAGCCAATCTATGAACATGAGATTTATGTATGTCTTCTTCAATTTCTTCCATCAATGTCTTGCAGTTTTCAATTCATGGGTCTTTCACCTTCTTGCTTAAACTATTGTATTCTTGCTTAAACTATATTGTATATTATTGTATTGTATGCTATTATAAACAGAATTTTTTAAAAATTCACATTCTGTATAGTTTATTGTTGTGTTAAATAAATATAATCTATATTTGTATGTTGATTTTGTATATTGCAACTTTACTGAATTTTGCTGATTAGTTCTATATACAAGATCATATATATAAGATCATATCATCTACAGATACATTTTATTTCTTCTTTTCTGATTTGGGTGGCTTTTCTTCCCCCTCATTGCTCTGACTAGGATTTCCAATATTATTTTGAATAAAAGTGGCAAGATTTGGCATTCTTGCTTTGTTCTTGATTTTAAAAGATAAGCTTTCAGTTTTTACTATTAAGTAGTCATTAGCTGTGGGCTTCTCATATATGACCTTTATTTTGATAAAGTATATTCCTTCTATACCTAATTTGTTGAGAGTTTTTTTTGTCATGAATGGATGCTGAATTTTGACAAATGCTTCTACTCTGTTTAAATTATCATGTGATTTTTATCCTTCATTTGGCTAATGTGGTGCATCATATTTATTGCTTCACTTATGTTGAATCATCTTTGCATCTCAAAGATAAATCCCACTTGATCATGGTATATGATCTTTTAATATGCTGTTGAATTTGTTTTGGTAGTATTTTGTTAAGGATGTTTGCACCTAAGTTTATCAGGTATATTGGCCTGAGTTTTTTTTTTCTATAACATTCTTGTCTGGCTTTTTTACCTTTTTTCTCCAATACTAAGTCTGTGAGTTGAATTTTCCTGTTGTGAACAATTTAGGTATTTTCCCTTTCCAACCAATCCCTGAGAGTTAGAATTGTAAGTGTTTTCTTGAACTTTAAAAAGAATCATAGTTTTTTGCCATGTTTAAAAAGAATCATAGTTTTTTGCCCATGTTTTCCATACTGTGAAATATTACTATATATGAGTTATACAAAAATTCCTATATTCATCTATCACTAAACTTTTTATCATAGTTATAAAATCATAATCTCATCCCAATGGCATGACTATCAGGTATAACTTTTATAGTATCTATGGTATTTCTATAATGCCTGTTAAATACAAAAAAGGTAGGTACCCTCTCACTTTTTTTTAATAAGCTAAACCATGGCTTAAATCATTTGGATCCTGGTGATTAAATAAATAAATATATATATATACATATATATATATATATATATGTATATATATATATATGGAAAGTTTTCTTTATATATATATATATAAATATATATATATTTCTTTATATATAAAGAAATATATAAAGTTTTATATATAAAACTTTCCAAACTACCAAAAACAAAAACAAAGAAAGAAAGAAATTTGAATTAAATTTAATTTGGTTTTTATTCTGTGAGTCTCCAAGTCTGAAAAAAGTTTTGATCTAAAGATTCTTTCTATTAACTTAGTAGGTTTAAGCTTGGAATAATTCTTGAAAATTAAGCAAAAATCCTGCTTTATCATGAAGTTTCCAAGAAAGAGCAGGTAATTTAAGCCCCAGCCTTCACAACATAGTTTTATGTTGCTATCTTCAAGCTAAATGGATAGAAATCCTGTAAATCCTGTAAAATTCATTCTCCCTCAAGAAACTTATTGTATTTCTGGATCACAATTGTTCAGATTGCTTCAGTTGTGGTCAGCCATAACTTAATAAACATGAATTGGAACTTGGCATTTCCTAAAATGCCTTTCCTATATATTCAGGCCCAAATCATATAGTCCATATACAGAAATAGCCAAATGACCCATGCTGGGTGACTAATGGCACAAATAAAAGAACTAGTAGGCAGAGTCATATAGTCACATACATAGGACTACTGCCTTATAGATAAAAAATAAATAAATGAAACTCACAAGCTACCTATATGCTACGCAACCTTTAATTCTTCTAACTCTTGTCTTGAGACATCAAGAGTGAAATGATTTGGGCAAGCCATGGAGGAATGTGGAAACAACATAATATTTATTTCATAAGAAATACCATTTTAATACCCAATTTCCTGGGTTTATCAATTAATATTGATTAACTATTTTTCTATGTTCTTTCCTCCTTGCTGGTCAAACTCCTGCATCAGCCCTGAGCATTAGTTGAACATATATTGTACAATAGGCACTATGCTGAGCACTTGGTTTTTACCATCTCATTCATTCAATATGCCATGGGTTCAAAGCTCTTTCTTTATTGAAGTATTGTTATTTCATGGGGTTTCTTTTTAGTTTCACATGCCTTGGTCACTTCTGCTGTTGTAGAAATGTCATTCAAAGATAAGGTGCGGATGCATCTTTAAAAAATAGCCTAGCTTAGAATTAAACAGAGTTTCTTGTACATTTATCAGCTACTAAAACGTCAAGAAAAGCATGCCATCACATGTTCTAATCCACCTGGATCTGAACAAAGAAAGTTGGAACTTAGGTCAATTTATAATCATTTAACAATTTGGACAAACTTGATTAAATTAAGCAGTCATTTCCATTCCAGAATGGTTATTTATTAAAAAAAAAAAAAAAAAAAAAAAAGATAAGGGGAGGGATGCCTGGGTATCTTAAGAGTCTGTCTTCAGGTCATGATCCCAGGGTCATGGGATCAAGTCCCACATTGGGCTCCACAAGAAGCCTGCTTTTTCCTCTGCCTCTGCCTGCTGCTCCCCCAGCTTATGCTCCCTCTCTCTCTGAAAAATAAATAAACAAAATCTTAAAAAAAAAAAAAAAGCAAGAGGAGCTTAAATCAAGGTGGGGAGATGACTTCTCCATTAGAATTAATCTTCCATTATTTTAAGCTACTGAGGCTCAGATTCAAATTCTGTCAAAATAATCATATATTTGTCCCTCAGGAGCTACTGAACAATTAGGAAAATAGACAGGGGATGTTTCCTGGGAATATACATTAACGACTTTCCATCAAGGTGTTTGTCTTACATTGGTTTCTGAAAGAGAAATCAACCTACCTGTACCAGCCCCTATGACACCAGGATATGATGGAAAACCCTCTCTCTCCAAACTGTTTTATCCCAGCTGTGCTCACTGTAAGTAGGAAAAGAGTAGATTTGTGTACATTTATATTAAATAACTTTCTAGAGATGAGTGCAGTATGGAGCACAAAGCAGCATGGATGTTAGCCCCAAATCACCTACTTGGCCTGGAGGCCTGTACTTCACCTGGCTTACTGGGGCCTGGGATAGTCAGAAAATGCTAGAGAACAAGGGGCTATATCAGGCAATCTTGCTTATTATTTTATTAAGATTTCATGCTAAAACTTCATGCATGAACTCTCTCCAGACACAAAATCACATTATTCTTAAAAGTCTGCATCAAAGTAAAAAATACTATGTTTTTATATTCTTCAAAAGAACTATAACAAACTGCTAAAATGAAAAGCATTACCACACTACCACCGCCTGCACACATACACCCCCTACACTAAGCCTTTGTCAAATTTCTAACTATTGTTGATTTGGAAGACAAAATTATGGATTCTGGTGATAAGCAAATAATCATGCTATAAGAAAAGGCTCCAGGATGTCCTGAGGAGATCAGAAAGGCAAGGGTATTAGGAAAACAGAAACAACATCATGAATTTTCAACAGAGGGGAATACACTGAACTGATTGCAAAATTATTGGAAGGGTTGAAGAAACAAAAATGCACCAGTAGGTTAACCCAGAAAACAGCAATTTTAGGAAGCCTACTGATGGTCAGAGACCAAGGCTATTGTTGACTCCATCCTTCCAATAGGACCTTGTGCCTTTTGGCAGAGAGGTTTCTTAGAGGAATGCCAACCCGTCTCTCTCACTGATAGAAACTGAGACCAATTGTGACTCACACGCCATGGCCACCATTATCTTGGATACTCAGTCTAAGCTTAGTAAGAAGAAACAATAAAAGCATAACAAGGAGCCAAGGTGAGAGGATGTGATCCTATCAGTGTGAAATGAGGTTTACATTAGAAGAAGCAAAATATCCAAAGGGAATAGGTAGTTGAAAAATGGACTGATTTTTTTTCTTTTTTGAGAAGACAAAAAATAGACATTAGACTGTTACACCAAGTTAGTAACACTTTTCATTTGGATAAGATATTCTGCTAAGTATCTTTATAAACATCACCTCACTCAATCCTCCCAAATTAGAGGGCACTAGAAGGGACACAGCTCACAAGAAATAGCAAGAGATGGTGGAAGGGCTGGAAATATAAAAAGACTATTTGGTACCTGTCAGGAGCACACTATGAAGGTGCACACACAAATTGTGTCTTTCCACAATGTCAGCTTTAGTCAATCATAAAGCGAAGTTAAATCACAATTATAAAGCAGGTTCAGGGTTTCAGACTCCATGACAATTCAACATGTGATTAAACAGGGCTTCTTACACAGCACACAAAGCAGAAGACAAGCCACACAACAGAAAAGATAACAGAAGGGTGCGGGAAGTTAACGAACCAAATGCCAAGTCAGTCTGTGGGCCCGCAGCTGAGATAAGGCCTCTGTCTGGTCCAGGTCAGCCTTGGGCACTCACTGCTTCTGATGTTCAAGCAGGGAAGGCTCTCGGTTCTGCTCGGAGATCCATCAGGCAGAGCCTTCAGCAGCAGTTGCCTTTTTTAAGTGGTCAGACACAGAGGGGTCAGGTCTAAAGGGTCTGAGAGTTTGCTGCAAAAATCCTTCTCTTTTTAAAGGAATTTAATCAGTTTTGGGGTCTCTGGTTCTGCTTGTTATCAGTTCTGGGGTGTCAGCTGATGTTGGTCCCAGCAATATCTCCTACCTGCGGTAACTTAACCGTTTGACACAGGCCCCCGCTTGACATGAGAGACTTCATTTTGCTTTCTACAGTACCCCAGCAGCAAGGGGAAGACAGAGCTTTGGGAAGAAGGTCGTGGTAAAATGCCAAGAGACGTTATTAGGAGGAATGAGGCTGCAGAAGGGCAGAAAAGGAAACTACTGAAAACCTTGAGAAGTTCATTCATGAGACCAGAGGGGACAGAAGCTGGACTACAAAAGCAAAAAGGAAACCAGAATAAAAGCAGGTAATTGATCTTACTCACGTGGCACGCGCGCGCACACACACACATGTGTTGGGGGGCATTGTTTTTTTTTTACTGAAGCCTCCACTTACTGCCTCAAATTATAATAACATTTACATTTTGATGTTTTAAAGACTGAGATTCAAATCCTTTCTTTCTTTCCACCTCCCTCTCCCTCTGTCTCCTCCCTCCCTCTGTTCCCCAAGCAGAGAGTGGAAGGGCTACGAGGGAAAAGTGGGGAGAGGATGCGTTTGTTTTCTCCTTTTGACATTTTAAGCTTTTTACATACAAAGAGAATTTGTTGGCACAACTTAACCGATTAATTACCAAAGGAATTCAAACCTTAACACATAAATATCCTTATTGATGATAACAACTATTTCATTTTTGCAAAGTTTTAAAGTTCTCAGCTGTCCCTATTAGTAGCTCACATACAGGGGCACAGATCCTGCACCAAGAATCTATCTGGAGAATCATTCTAGATAGCACTACCATCTCTGGTAAAAGGTAAGTTTAAATCAAAAAGAGGGCATGTAAATAGCCTCAGGTTTTCTGTTCTTTCTTTAAAAGTGGGCTCGAGGCAGTGAGGTTTGGACAGTCTTCAGACTGGCAGAACCTAAGGCCTGAATGGCATCTTCAAGTCCCTGCAGATTTGGAGGCCTCGCCCAATTGCTGAGGGGCACGTTTCCCAATCACCGAGGACTCCGAGCTTGGCCTTATCTACTCACCCGGTTGCAGGCGATTACTCTGTGGCAACGTCCCCCAACTTCAAATGATGGATTTCCTGCCAGAGCAACATTATTGCATCGGAACCCGCTTCCACTCCAACGGGAGTATTTTCCCCCACTTTTGGCAGAAGGTGTGAGCTCAGGTCAGGTTCTTATTCTCATTGAGTAAGTCTTTCCAAACAGACCAATGAATTGACCCCTGTCTATTGCTTGAGAAATAGAGTTCCTGCCTGACACAGGTTCCTCTATGTGACGTTGAGCATTAAAATCTTCCACAAACCGCGTCAGAAGTCTGCCTGGGCAACTCTATGTCTGTGAAGACATTTTGAAAGCAACCTTACCCTCATTTTTCAGAAAAAGACCAAACATGATTAAGTCAGTCACGAACAGAGGCTTTCTGCAGATAAATCAAGTTACACCTGCCCTCTCGTATTATCTGGAACCCATCAGATTTCGTCAGCCTCACCCCCTACTGCCAGGCACGTTGGTCTGTGTCATACTCTGTTAGCCATTGTCGTTACAGGGGGACCCCACCAACTGCCGGAGAGACAGGAAAGGGGGTTAAATTCTATTTCACCCTCAGGGATCGCCCACCTGTGGATATCTGGGGTGTTCTCTGCACCGCTTTCTAATTCTAAATTACACTCTCAACTCAGTAATTGAGTACAAACACCACATTTTTAGTGAAACCTTGACCAGTTGTACTAGGTCAGAGTAATTTCCTACCTGTTGGAATTCTGGTAGCTTCTAGTCTGTCCTGCTCATAACAATTCAGTGTTGGTACCCCATATTGTCATGTACTTTTCATATACTGCTTCTTCAGGCACTACTTATAAACACTGTGAGGATGACACCTGCCTCCTTTGTGCGCAGCACAATTGCTGCTCAGGGGAGTTATGCAACAGATATGGTGATGACTCCACATTTGCCAGAATCTGCCCTGGTCTGTTCCTCAAGTTCCTACACAGATGAGTGTTAGGTTTCTTACCAAATCATCACTTTCTGAGGACAGGACCATTGTCCCAACACTCCTTGGTTTTATTCACAATGCTTAAGACATATTTGATGGAACCATAAAAATGCAGTGCTTGACTGATTAATTATTATAGTCATCTTTATCCTTCTCTCAATTTTAATTGTCCTGAGGATGTCCTGATTCACAGTAAAACTGGATTTGAGCCCACCCTGCCCCTCTAGTGTCTTATTCTGGACCTCCAAATGGTCTAAGATGTGTAAATCAACCATGTCCGTCACTAAAGCAGTTGGCCACAGTCTGACACAGGGGAAGAGACATGTGAAGTCACAGCCTGCTATGTTAAAAACCAGTATCCAAACTGTTGAATTACAAATAGCTCAAATCTATGCCTTTTGTACTTCAAATAACATTTTAAGCCAATGAGAAAACATTAATATACTGTTTTAACCAGTATTTGGGAGCAAGGGAAGAAGATGCAAATATTTGAAGTGAATAACTTTAGACTTCAACTTTGGATAATGTGAAATCAATTCCCTAATACATCATATATAGTAAATTATTTTCCCCTCAGCAAGAAAACTAATTAATGAGCAAAACACAGGCAGACTATCACCATCCCTTAACGGATGCTTATTTATAAGCCAGACACCAGAGAAGGTTGGGTTCAGAGGGAACAACTTCCAGTTCCTTCCATTTCCATGCTTCCTGCTCTGCTTAAAATTGTTATACTGAAAACCAAACTCTCCTGAAGGAGAATAATCAGTGTACTGGCAGCTTAGGACGCAGATACTCCTTAGTAACTTAAGAGCAATAAGCTATCAAGTGGTTCTCATGTGCTTTTCCCACAGAAATTCCTTTTGGAGCAAACGATGTCTTGGAGAGGTTTCCCACAATTTCCATCAGAGAGAGACCAGTCTGAAAATGCCAAATCCAGACCCATAGAGTGAATTCAGAGCGATATTGCAGACCACAACAGAAGCCATATTTTGTTTTTTTTAAGATTTTATTTTATTTTATTTGACAGATAGAGATCACAAGTAGGCAGAGAGGCAGGCAGAGAGAGAGAGAGGAGGAAGCAGGCTCCCTGCTGAGCAGAGAGCCCGATGCGGGGCTCGATCCCAGGATCCTGGGATCATGACCTGAGCCGAAGGCAGAGGCTTTAATCCACTGAGCCACCCAGGCGCCCCCAGAAGCCATATTTTTAAGGCTTTTACTTCTCTTTATTGACTAGCCGGCCTCAAAAAAAAAAAAGTCCTTTTCATTCTCTTGAATACCTTCTTTAATTTGAATGATAAATATTTCTTGCACCTGCCCAGGCTCTTAAATGTTTACAAGAGACCTAAAGTGACTAACTGATTCCATCTAGCCTACCCAGCTTCCCTGCCTGAGGGTGATCTCACCTCTCTCTGACCCTCCTTCCCCCGCTCCCAGCACTCAGTGCAGCTGAGCTCAGCCCATCTATAGGGACTCTCAGCTCCTTGCTGGCTCTCTCCTTCAGTCTGTTCTGTTCGTGAGCTCTGCAATATCATTTAACTCCCCATGCATTTTACATCTTGGCTCCTTAACTGGACTGAAGACTCCCAGCGGGCAAGTGTTATATGAGTGGGTCTATTAGCAGCTGTTTCTTCAGACTAGTTTCTAAGAAATTAACCCCTCTTTATCAATGGTCAGGCTGTAGCTTCTCCTTGATAATTCATAGCAAAAGGGATTCCACGCAAGTAACAAGAGTACGTAGATGCATGTGGGTTATTCTAGAGATGGGGAGTAACTGATCTCAGTAATTGAAAGGGAACTTAACTTCTAAAGCTAAGGATTATGAAATTCAGATCCCTAAAAGTTTCCTGCCTGATTCTGTGTTTTAGCCAACTTTCTCAGGGCACTGGGTTAATATGAAACAGAAATGGCCCTCAATCTACTTGTTAAAGAAAAACATAAAATAGCTAACATTTATTGCACACCACCATGTGCTTAGCACTGCTCTAGGTGCCTCACAGGTATCTTATCTCATTCTCAGTGGCCCTGTGAATAGATACTACCATCACCTCTGTTTCACAGAACAGGTGACTGAGCCATGAAGCATTTGCCCATGCTCACAGTGCTGGGATGGGAAGAGCCAGGATGCAGGCCAGCAAGGATGCTTCCAGCCCTGCACTATATCGCCTTCCCCCCAACTACTTCCAAACACAAGGGCTCCTCTCCTTGTCTTAATGTGTCTTCTCGTATAATAATTCACCACAGAATTGAGGAAACTGATCAAAATCCTCTGAGTGGAAAGAGTGGACTTTTTAAAGCAGTACACCCTTTCTACCTTAATAATTCTGGGTTGAGCTGCTATACAATTACAGGGGTGCCATTCACATTGTCTTCTACATGAATAGTGGCTCTGGATTTGTGCAGGGTAGCAGCCCCACAATATCCTGGCCTCCTTCTTTCCACATTCTTGTTAGAGAATCAGTATGTGTTATCCATTTGAACATTGTTGATGCACAAAAATGCTTGAGATTCCTGTGTTCCCTGGGCACCATATAACCTGAGATTATGTTGTAGAGACCAGTTCCAACTAACTTCAGCATAAAGAAAGAATTTACTGGTTCATGTAATTAGGAAGGCATCTGGAGGTACAACTGACTTCAGGCACAGTGGAATCCAGATACTCAAATATCATCACAACACAGTCTTTCAGTTTGCTCCGATTTATTCTGTATTGGCTTCATTCTCTTCAGACAATCATCAGCAGTTTTAGGCTCAAAGCTAACAGTTATATAGGGAAGAGTACTGCTTTCATCTAACTCTAGCAACAGGCTTGGGAAGGCTGTCCTGTACCCATTCTTCAACTCATTTTGTGGCCTGAAGAATCCAGAACTCCCAGTGGACAAGCCAATGTGCTCTGGCCCCCTGTAGAGAGGTTACTCTTATGCAGTGGGTTCTGCATAAGAAAGAGAAAAGAGATGGTGAACAGATGAAAACAATAAATTTTAATAGAGATACCATCAACACACATATCAGAACACTTTTAAAATTTACTCCCAATTGTGTTCTTTACATGCAATACGTTATTCTTTGTCAAACTAAAAAGGTGTACAAGCCATAGATAAGTCAAATACTCTGAGACTCAGTTTCAAATAAGTAAACTGTTCTAAATGGCCATTAAGAATCAACCTTCTACTAAAAAAGTTAAAAATAAATAAAAATTTAAAATTACATCATTTAAGGCATTTTCTCCTTTCGAAGTAGACGAACTCAAGGAATTATACTGAACTGACAATTAAAATTACATTCTGCCTGGACCCTAGGTCACAGAATTATGTAAGTTCTTTAATGCTTTCAATAATTAGACTCACAAGTTAACACAACAACTTTCTAAGAAAAACACTGCAATTATTATGTTTACAGAAAATTTTTATCTCTAAAATATCACACATGGCAGCAGTATATACAATCTGCCTTTAAAATTTTGAAATATGTCCGAGAAAACTTCTTAGATTTAGGGACATAATGATTTTGCTTTGTAGAGCCATTCGTCGAGTGAAACCATCTTCTTTGGATTGCTACTTTCTGGGAAGAAAAATAATAATATGCACGGCATCGTGTGGGCTGTCTTTCCCTGTTCAGGATGCTAGAACAAAATACCACAGACTGGGTAGCTTATAAACAATAGAAATCTATTTCTATTCTGGAGGCTGAGAAATCCAAGGCACCAGCATGTTCAAGTTCTTATGAAGGTCCTCCACCTTGTTTATAAACAGCACGTTCTCACTGTTCTCACATGGTGGAGGGGCTGGGGGTTCCTGTGGGAACAGTAGTCCCAATTATGAAGACTCCATCCTGATGAACTAAGCGCATCTTAAAGGCTCCACCTCTTAACACCACCACCTTTGGGGGATTAGGATTTCAGTATGTGAATTTTAGGGGGACATAAATGTTCAGACCATGGCAGACTACATTCCCAATCTGTAGCTCCGTGAATTCGAACAAGGTGGACTGACAGATATCATAACAAGGAAGACATTATGTGCATAACTGAAGCCAAATGCAAGGATGCACCATGTATACCTAGGAAAGTCACATTTTGATCTTAAACTATATCATTAAAATATTTCTTTTAAGGAATTAAGTGATTGCTTATTTTTCTATAAAAAATCATTCTAGAGGCACCTGGGTGGCTCAGTCAGTTAAGTATCTGCCTTCAGCCTGGATTCAAGCCCCATGTCAGAGTCCCCACTCAGCAGGGAGTCTGCTTCTCCCTCTCCCTCTGCTCTGCCCCACTTTTACTCTCTCTCTTTTCTCAAATAAATAAAATCTTTAAAAAAAATCATTTTAATGTGCAAATCTTTACAGTAAGTTCCAAAATGTTTGAAGAATAAATATTAAAGCTCTCATTTTGTCACTAAGCTTTCACTTTACAATTAAAAAAACAAAAACAAAAACAAACTTCCATCATTGTTGAAAGTCACGGTTTCCAGACATATATTTAATAAATCCAGTAAGAACACACAACAATATCTAGTAAGATCTAAAACTATCAGTCGAGCATCCAAATGATCTGTTTCTTCTATAAAGACTAATGACTACATGTGAAAACCTCCAGAAGTTCAGGGTCATGTAGCCAGAGCATAAATGTATTCAAAACTTGCTCCTTCTCCTTGTCCTATAAACCCCTTCAAATCTTCCATTTTCCTAAGGTTTTATTTTTCATACCAGTTACAATTTTATTATGTAACACTTTAATGTTGAATTTAACTCTGTATTTCCATTGTCTTAACGCATACCTTTTTTAACATTTTTAAATGAAAAAGGTTTGGAGAAATATAATCCACACCCTAAGATTACCTGTCTTTTATCTTCTTCAAAAGTCAAACTGGTAGTATTCAGGCTCTTATAATCATTCCCAAGCATGTTAATATTTGGCTGCTTTGTTCTATGGTCAAAAGAAAATGTGAGACTTCCCAATGACCTACAGCTGAGTAATGTGCTCGCATTTCAAATGACAGCTCAGAAGCAGTAGCCTTCGAAAGGTAACCCACTGCTCTCTCAAACCTAGAAATTCAAGCTTTTCTTACTGATTTAGCCAAAGGATGTCATGACACCCATCATTATTCCCAGTATGGAGTCAGGATGAGTAACTTGGTCCAAACAAGAACAGTTTTATGACATGAAACTGATTGTGAATTTCATAATAGCATTTAAGTTCTTTTTAAAATATTAGTTGATATGTACTGCTTTGACTCCATATTCCTAAAAAAGGAAGATTGTTCTCACAATGTTTCCAGCTCAATTTGTACAATATTTGAGGTCCTTATATAGCATATCCTATTTTAAAATGCCAGACAACTCTGTTTTATTGATGCCTGAAATTCGAATTTGGCTTGTACCTGTTCCTGCTACTCCTATTTAAAATATGAAAATACAGATCCTTCCCTAATACTGAAAGATAAGAGGTTTTGAATTTTTTAACTTATCAAAATCTAACAATGAAAGAAAACTGTTCCTAGTTTTAGGACTGTCACCAAATCCTATCCATTCTAACTCTTAATTATCATCTGAATTCTGCTTCAACTCCTTAACCGTAATTGCCACCAACTTCTCACTTAGATGACTGCATCACTAGCTTAACTAGTCTATCTGCCTACTGTCTCGCTCATCTTCAATCCATCCTCCTTACCATCACTGGAAAAGGGTCTGTATCTATAAAACAAATGTTAGGGGTTGTACACACTGTAAGTTGCCTACCCATTATTGATTTCCCCTTCATTCATACTAATAAAACACTTTATATTTATACAGGGGCAATGTACCCAGTTAAAAATACACATTTCTGTAGATTCACCATGACCCGTTTTGACCAATGATATGTAAGTAGAAGTCTCTGGGTGACACTTCTGGTGACACTATCCTGATCATATGGGAGAGTTGACATGAGACTTTTGTCCTTTTTCTTTCCTTCTTATTTCTATCCAGAATGCATCAATGGTGGCAGGACATTTGGCAGCCACTTTAACACTATCAGGAAGGAATACACCCTCCAGGGTTGAGAAGGAGGCCAACTGAAGATTTTGAGTCTCTGTCAGTAACTTTCAGTTGCCGTATCAACCCTAGCTACACTCTACACCTCTGGCTTTACTCCACACTTCTTGTGGGAGAAAAATAACCCTTATTTGTTTAAACTACTATTTTCTAAGTTTCTGTTTCTAGCAGTCAAACACAGTCTAACTGATAGAGGGGTCAGGATAAAAGTCTACTACATTCCCGGTCAAAGGCCAAATGGTTCCAGGATTCAGTGTAAATTCATCTCATCAATAGGATTAGATCTAAGAAAGCTCATGCCAGGTTATTTTACCTCTCACATCAAAATGTTCATTTCCTCACATCTAGAGGCTATATCCTGATCAAATGTTTTCCCTAAGTAGAGCTCATTAACACATGCTCTTTATGTAGGATAATCAATGCACAGAAATATAGAGAATATTAATTCAATTCAAAGCTTTATTCTATGCACTGTAGAGTAGTAAAGGAAGTAAAATAGAGTCTTTACACTTAAGGAATGCACAATCCAGTTGGGAAGATAAAGAACAAAAAAAATTATTGTAATGAAAATAGTTGATATCAAGATAAGAATAGAAAAGACTTCATAAGACAGAATGCAGATTAATCTTTTTTGACAAAAAAAGCTATAGAGACAATAAGAGTGTTAAAGAAGCTTAAATCAGGAGGAGTGCTCTTTAACTAAATATTAAAAGGAACCAACAGGCCTAAGAAGTGTTTTTTCTTAGCCTTTTAGCCACTATAGCACGGTAGATTCACACTTTGAAGTATCCTCTCTCTTTCAAACACATACCAATTATAAATAAAATGTAGAAATTAAAATGAAGAAAAGAACCAGTTTCAATGATAAAAGAAGGATATCCATAGAAGACAGAAACAAACCAGTAAGTCTGATCAAAGCCATAAACCTGCTGGTGGTGGTAGAAGTTAGTTAGTTCCTGTGGCTTAGAAAAAACCATGGTTTTTTTTTGTTGTTGTTGTTGTTTTTAATGTCACATGTGATCAGGGTGAAGGTGGCAGCCAAAGCCTAGTTTGGCTCTGTGCTGGCAGATAAGGAAATACAACTGAACATTACCTTAAAAAAGTAGATTTGAACAAGCTACAGGCCTAGAAAGATGGGAAAGCTCAGATAGAGCCTCATGACCAAAAATTAAACAAGCTGTCTGCTGAATCAGGGATGAATCTGCAATATCTTTACTATAACTTGGGGTAAGGATCCCCAAAATTGCCTTATAAAACCTGGCCTGGTCTGGACTGTAGCCCAGAGAACCTGGTGGAGAAAAACTGAAAAACCAATGACAAGTAGGAGTAAGAATAGAGAAAGAACCGATAAATAAATAAATAAATAAATGGATAAATAAATAAATAATTTGCCATTTAGTATGAGCCTGAAAATAGCCATTCTAACAGGAGTGCATCAATACAACTACCTCCTCGTAGTTTCAGTTTGCATTTCCCTGATGATTAGTGATGTTGAGCACATTTTCGTGCACATGTTGACCACCTCTATGCCTTCTTTGGAAAAATGTCTATTCAGATGCTCTGCTCATTTTTTAATCAGTTTGGGTTTTTTCATATTGAGTTATAGGAGTTCTTTATATATTTTGGATACTAACCCCTTATAAGATATAGGATTTGCAAATATTTTCAAGTTGTCTTTTTATTTTGTTTTCCTTTAGCTGTAGAGAAGGTTTTTAGTTTGATGCAATCCCACTTGTTTATTTTTGCTTTTGGTGTCAGATCCAAAAAATCATCACCAAAACCAATGTCAAGGAGCTTACTGCTTATAAATATAAGAACATTATAAGACATATTAATGATAAAGAGAAATTTTAAAAGCCACTAGAGAGAAAATACAAATTACCTACAGAGGAAAAATAATTAAACTGACATCAACAACAATAGATTTCAAAAGAAAATTATGTAAAAGAAATGAAGTAAAGCAACTCTCAATTTAGAATTTTATACCAATCTCTCAAAATTAAGAGCAAAATACAGGTACTTCCAGATGTGACAAACTAAGAGTCTATCTCCCTAGAGTTTAACTTAATGAAAGTATACCAAAAATAATATTGAGTGCAACATATAATCAAAGCATGCTGATTAATTTAATTAAAATTTAGTGGAAAACTAATTTAATTCTTTTTGTATTAAAGAAACATCAAAACAAAGCCCTAGATAATCATAAAAGAAGAGTTAGGAAGTGATATTTAATGTCATGTTCAGAACAGAAACACTGAATAAATGTAAGACTTACTAGAAAAATATAGAATTTAATGGGGTACCTGGGTGGCTCAGTCAGTTAAGTGTCTAACTTCAGTTCAGGTCATGATATCAGGGTTCTGGGATTAAGCCCTATGTTGAACTTCATGCTCAGTGGGGAGTCTGCTTGGGATTTTCTCACCCTTTCCCTCTGCCCCTCCCCCTTCAAATAAATAAAATCCTATTAAAAAAAAGAAAGAAAAATATATGATGTAGGGGGTGTTTTAAAAATATAATAAATAGTAATACAATCTATACTATCTAAACCAGCAGACATAAAAGAAATAATTTTTTATCGAAGCATTGCATTTTCATTTCACTAGGACATAAAAATTATATAGTATGACCTAGCCAACAGAGAGGAATAGTGGCTCTACTTATCTAAGGATACAGGGCAGAGGACCATAAGGGAAAGGATGGAAAACAGAATAGCAAGTCATTAGAGAGGGGAAAAAAGCCATGAAAGACTCCTAACTATAGAAAACAAACTAAGGGCTGCAGGGGGTGGTAGGGGGAGTTGCATGATGGACATTAAGGAGGGCACATGATGAGCACTGGATGTTACATAAAACTGATAAATTATTGAACACTACATCTGAAACTAATGATGGACTATAAGTTGGCTAATTGAATTTAAATTTTAAAAAGATACAATTAAGTAAATGAAAAGATAAGTCACAGACTGAAAGAAGATTATTTGCAAATCATATATCTGATAATGGGCTTGAATCTAAAATATACAAAGAATACTTGCAACTCAATATAAGAAGAAAATCAACTCAATTTTTTAAATGGGTAAAAAAATTGAATAGGTTTTTCACCAAAAAGACATATAAATGATTAATAAGCACCAAAAAAATGTGTTCAACATCATTAAGCATTAGAGAAATGCACATTAAAACTATAATGAGAATACTGCTATGTATCCATTAGAATGACAATATCCAAAAAGATAGGCAATGCAACTGTATTTAAGGATGTAGAGAAACTTAAATCCTCATCAATTGCTGTTGGGAATTTAGAATTGTACAGACACTTGGAAAACTGTTTGGCAGTTTGTTGAAAAGTTAAATAGAATATTACCATGTATTTCAGCAATTCCACTCCTAAGAGTATACCCAGTGGAAATGGAAATATGCCTATCCTAAGATGGATTCCAATATTCATAGCAGTGGTAGTCGTAATAGCTACAGGCTGGAAACAATCCAAATAATCATCAACCAGAGAAGGGATTAAAAATTATTATATCCAAACTATTCAGCAATAAAAAGGAACAAAATTTGACACACACTACAGCACCAATGAACCTCAAAAACATCAAGTTAATTGAAAGAAGCTAGACACAAAAGAAAACATACTGTATAAGTCCATTTATTATTTTTTATTTTTTTCCCTTTTGCTTTGTTTTTATTTTTTTATTTTTTTCAGTGTTCCAAAATTCATTGTTTATGCACTACACCCAGTGCTCCTTGCAATACATGCCCTCCATAATACCCACCACCAGGCTCACCCAACCCCCCACCTCCCTCCCCTCCAAAACCCTCAGTTTGTTTCTCAGAGTCCACAGTCTCTCGTGGTTTGTCTACCCCTCCGATTTCCCCCAACTCACTTGTCCTCTCCATCTCCTAATGTACTCCGTGCTATTCCTTATGCTCCACAAGTAAGTGAAACCATATGATAATTGACCCTCTCTGCTTGACTTATTTCACTCAGCATAATCTCTTCCAGTCCCGTCCATGTTGATACAAAAGTTGTATCTCAACCCAACAAAAGTTGGGTATTCATCCTTTCTGATGGAGCCATAATACTCCATTGTATATATGGACCACATCTTCCTTATCCATTCATCCATTGAAGGGCATCTTGGTTCTTTCCACAGTTTGGGGACTGCAGCCATTGCTGCTATGAACATTGGGGTACAGAGGGCCCTTGTTTTCACAAAAATATATCTGTATCTTTGGGGTAAATACCCAGGAGTGCAATTGCAGGGTCCTAGGGAAGCTTTATTTTTAATTTTTTAAGGAATCTCCACACTGTTTTCCAAAGTGGCTGCACCAACTTGCGTTCCCAAACAACAGTGTAAGAGGGTTCCCCTTTCTCCACATCCTCTCCAACACTTGTTGTTTACTCTCTTGTTAATTTTGGCCATTCTAACTGGTGTAAGGTGGTATCTCAAAGTGGTTTTGATTTGAATCTCCCTGATGGCTAATGATAATGAACATTTTTTCATGTGTCTGTTAGCCATCTGTATGTCTTCTTTGGAGAAGTGTCTGTTCATGTCTTCTGGCCACTTTTAATGTGATTATCTATTCTGTGTGTGTTGAGTTTGAGGAGTTCTTTACAGCTCTTGGATATCAGCCCTTTGTCTGTAGTGTCATTTGTGAATATCTTCTCCCATTCTGTGGGTTGTCTCTTCATTTTGTTGACTGTTTTCTTTGCTGTGCAAAAGCTTTGGATCTTGATGAGGTCCCAAAAGTTTATTTGCACTTTTGTTTCTTTCACCTTTGGGGACATATCTTGAAAGAAGTTACTGTGGCTGATGTCGAAGAGGTTTCTGCCTGTGTTCTCCTCTAGGATTTTGATAGATTCCTGCCTCATGTTGAGGTCTTTTATCCATTTTGAGTTTGTCTTTGTGTATGGTGTAAGAGAATGGTCTAGTTTCATTATTCTACACATAGCTGTCCAATTTTCCTAGCACCATTTATTGAAGAGACTGTCTTTTTTCCACTGTATATTTTTTCCTGCCTTGTCAGAGATTATTTGACCAAAGAGTTGATGGTCCATATCTGGATTCTCTACCCTATGGGATATGGCAAATGTGGTCTTAAGGGGCAAATACATAGCCATCCAAGCCTCCCTCAAAAAAATTGAAAAATCCAGAATATACCAGCTGTCTCTACACCATAAAGAACTGGAGAATCAACAACAAATTAAGCCAACTCCACACACAAGAAGGGAAATAATCAGGATTAGAACAGAGATCAATGAGATAGAAATTAGAGATACAGTAGAACACATTAATGAAACTAGAACTGGTTTTTTGAAAGAGTCAATAAGATTTATAAAAACCATTGGCCAAACTAATTCAAAAGAAAAGAGAGAGGACCCAAATTAATAAAAGTAGGAATGAATAGGGAGAGATCACAACTAACACCAAGGAAATAGAAACAATCATCAGAAATTATTATCAATAGTTATATGCCAATAAGTTAAGCAACCTAGATGAAATGGATGCATTCCTGGAAACCTGTAAACTTCCAAAACTGAATCATGAAGAAATTGACAACCTGAATATCTAGTAACGAGATTGAAGGAGTGATCAAAAACCTCCCAAAAACAAGAGCCCAGGACCTAACGGATTCCTTGGAGAATTCTACCAAACATTCAAAGAAGAAATAATACGTATTCTCCTGAAGCTGTTTCAAAAACTAGAAACAGAAGGAAAACTTCCAGACTCTTTCTATGAAGCCAGCCTTACCCTGATCCCCAAACCAGACAAAGACCCCACCAAAAGGAGAATTTCAGACCAATATCCCCAATAAATATGGATGCCAAGATTCTCAACAAGATCCTAGCTAACAGGATCCAACAGTACATTAAAAAGATTATCGACCATGACCCAGCAGAATTTATCCATGGGATGCTAGGGTGTTCAACATTTGCAAATCAATCAATATGATAGAACAAATCAATAAGAGAAGAGAGAAGAACCACAGGGTCCTCTCAATTGATGCAGAAAAAGCATTTGACAAGATACAGCATCCTTGCCTGATAAAACAATTCAAAGTATAGGGATAGAGGGAACATTCCTCAACTTCATAAAATCTATCTGTGAAAACCCACATCGAATATCATCCTCCATGGGGAAAAGCTGACAGCCTTCCTTTTGAGATCAGGAACATGACAAGGATGTCCACTCTCACCTAGTACTAGAAGTCTAGCAACAGCAATCAGACAATGAAAAAGAAATAAAAGGTACCCAAATTGGTTGTGAAGAAGTCAAACTCTCTCTTTTCTCAGGTGACATAATACTTTATATAGAAAACCCAAAAGACTCCACCCCCAAACTACTAGAACTCACACAGCAATGCAGTAATGTGACAAGATACAAAATGAATGTTCAGAAATCAACTGCTTTCTTACACACTAACAATGAAAATAGAGAAAGGGAAATGAGAGAATTGATTCCATTTATTATGGCACCAAGAACCATAAGATACCTGGGAATAAACCCAACCAAAGAGGTAAAGGAACTGTACTCAAGGAACTACAGAACACTTATGAAAGAAACTGAAGAAGACACAAAAAGATGGAAGAGCATTCCATGCTCATGGATCAGAAGAATAAACATTGTTAAAATGTATATACTGCTCAGAGCAATCTATACTTTCAATGCCATCCTGATCAAAATTCCACCCGTATTTTTCAAAGAGCTGGAACAAACAATCCTAAAAATTTATATGGAAACAGAAGAGACTCTGAATTGTTAAGGAAATATTGAAAGAGAAAAACAAAACTGGGGGCATCACGTTGCCTGATTACAAGCTTTACTAGAAAGCTGTGATCACCAAGACAGCATGGTACTGTCACAGAAACAGACACATAGACCGGTGGAACAGAGTAGAGAGCCCAGATATGTATAAGTCCATTTATAAGCAATGTCCAGGAAAAGCAAGATTCCTAACAACAGAAAGATCAGTGGTTTTCTAGGATTTGGGAGATATAAAGTGAGAGCAAGGATTAACTCCAAGGGGGCTTGAGGGAAATTTGGGGATAATGGAAATGTTCTGAAACTACATTGTGGTGGTGGTTATGCAACTCTACAAATTTGCTTTAAAATCTCATAATTAAGGGTGCTTGGGAGGATCAGTTAAGCATCTGTCTTTCGCTCAGGTCATGATCCCAGGGTCCTGAAATCAAGCCCCACATTAGGCTCCCTGCTTAGCAGGGAGTCTTTCTCTCTCCCTCTGCTCCCTGTCCCCTCCAGTCATCCTCTCTCTCTAATAAATAAATAAAATCTTATAAAAAATTAAAAATTAAAAAATTAGATCTTGTAATTGTTTGCTTACGATGGATAAATTCCACTGTATGTAAATTATACTTTAAAAATGTCATGAAAAAGTTTTTATGAACAAAGATAACTAGAAAGAAGGACCACAGATAAGTCTACAGAAAGCCAAAGGAGTGAAAATAACAAATATATATATAAATACATAGAGAAATCAGTAAAAAAAAAAAAAAAGAAAAAATTAATAAAGAAAAACAACATAAGAAAAAGTTGGTTCTTAAAAAATTTCAAAATGGATAAACCACTGGTAAAGCTAATCAAACAAAAGAGAAAAAAACACAAAATTAAACACTTTGGGAATAACAAAATAACACAGACAGGGCACCTGGGTGGCTCAGTTGGTTAAGTGTCTGCCTTTGGCTGAGGCCATGATCCCACGGTGCTGGGATCAAGTCCCCCCTGCTCAGTGGGGAGTCTGCTTCTCCTTCTGCCTCTGCCCCTCCCCCTGCTTGTGCTCTCTCTCACTCTCTCTCTGTCAAAATAAATAAATAAAATCTTAAAAGAAAATAACACAAACACAGTAGAAACAAAGAAGGATGAAGTCATACCTTCAGGCCAGGGAAAATATGAACGAAGCTATACAAGAGTGTTCTTAAACTAAAACAAGTAAGCAAGTAGTGAAAAATTAGCTTGTGAATGTAAGAAAAAAATTACATACTTAAGGATATCAAATTAAAGTCATGGAGAAAAAAGACAAACCTAAAATAGATTTTAAAATATGATCAATTATCTATCTAAAGACCACATATATTCTGCCCTCAAAATATAAACAAAACCAACTCAAATCCGAAATCCTGGGAAATTTTATGTAATTTGCCATTATGAGTTCTGTAGAAGGAAAGGAATATTCAGTTAGAACAACAACTTGTATTGAATCAATATGCAGAAATTATATCAGAATTCATGGCCCATCATAAAATGTGACTCTAAGAATTCCACACTATATATCCAACTGGATCAAGATTTCTCAGCAAGCCACTGCTTTTGAGAGAGCATCATTTACTCTTTGTTATAATTATTGATATTAATATTTAACTATCAAAACTGCCAAGTGCAATACAAAAGTCTTATCAGCAGTCATTTATTACTATAATTAGTAACAACTCAAGTAACCTAAACTGAAAAGCCACTCTGAGAAGCAAGTTAGCTTTTCAATGACTCCATGGTTCATTCAGATCCCAGTTCACTCTGTCTGCTTACAGTCTAAGACACCATGGCATCCTAAACCTTTACCAATGGTGTAAATTAGCATTATATACAGTTAGTGATGATTCCATTTATTCAATTCAGCTAATATTTGTTAAGGGAGTCTATTGCACAAAGACTTTCAGGTATCATAGGGTAACAAATGATTCATGAATGAGATAACCATTCAGATTTCAGTCTGTTTAGGAAAACTGACATGTAAATGAATACTCCGTATAAGGCAGATGGCAAGATGTATGGCAGCTCTGGAGGTCAGCCCTGCTGAAGTGACCTAGGAAGACTTCAAAAGGGAGCAGCAGAGACTGGAAATGAATAAATGGGTCTGCAGGTTACAAGGTGAGAAGGAGAATATTTTAAAAATAGAAAGCAACTTGAACAGAGGCCCAGAGGAAAGTACATAGAATATATGTGGGGACAACAGTGAGCAGACCTATAGGGTTAAATCTCAGGATTCACAGATGAAGAGGATAAGAACTAAAGGGGAAGGCCTAGAGAGCTGAGGAATTTGAATTCCAAGGAAAGAAGATAAATTTAAGACTCTAAGGAATTGGAAGTCACTCAAAGTTTTCTAGGAAGAGTAGGGGAAAAATGTAACCAGATATCTCTGCAGGTTGGATAAGTGGATAGGCAGATTAGGGCATCAGCAGTGATCTAGGCAAGAGAGAACAGCCTTTAGAGATTAGGGCAGTGAAGACAGGAACAGAAAGTTACAGGGGACATACTTCAGAAATAGAAACTCCTCTTTGAAGATCCAACTAAGTCATTACTTCACAAAGAGCCATTTTTGTCGATTCAGATCAACATCATAAGTTGATAGTGTCTTTCCTTTTCTGGGACATAAATAAAATAATACCACTAAACATTCTTCCTCTGTGTAGAGAATCCTCTCAACCTAGATTTGTACATCTTCCCAAAGTTAGAAAGCATCACTTGCTTTGAAGAAACCCCACACTGTACAACTGAATACAGATATTTTACATGAAAGTCCTCAATGACATAGTTCAAGTACAAGACTAGAAACCTCATTCTCCAAAGTTCAAACATAGAGTTTGAACATAAGCTCCTAGGTTTCTAAAGGCAGAAAGTGACTGGTGTAAAATATCAAAGCTCATGTTTCTGATGAATTCAAAAAGCTAATGAGTGCTAAATCCCTTGCCTCTGTTTCCCTGGGTTAGCTTTCTATATTCCTGGCATGAAGAAAGTGCTTGGGGAGCCCCCAACTTTGTCATACATGTGCTCATGGCAAGAATGATAATGCAATGTAACTATAATTCAGACTTGCCAGTGTGCAAAATGTATTTAAAGATTTCTATCAAAAGATCTCACAGCATATTGAGTATATTTGGATCACTTCCCAACATTAGGTATTTTACAGTTCTTCCTGTGGATCACTCTTACAGTGACTTGGTTAAGAAAAAAAAAAAGGTAGGTAACTTTATTCCCATTTTACAAAAAAGAGCAAGTCTCATATAAGGTAGATGAGCAGCACCCTTCTAAGATATCTGAGAATAATGGTGACTCTTTTCCATTATGAAAATAAATAACAAAAACCTCATCTAAAATAGAGTCAACAAGATCTGAACAAAGACCTCTCACACACTCATTCAACTCCAAAAAAGAAGCTTACTTTATACACTCCAGCAACTCTCTTTGCCCAGCAACATCCTAGCCAATAGAACTCAGTGAAACAGTTACTCCCAGCTCTCTTTTCCCCTATAAAAGAAAGCCCCTCTCCTCTCTTCTCTGGATTTGCCTATCGTTCTCTATAGTTTGCTTTTCCCAAGTTGTAGTTCTCTGCTATTCCCCAATAAATTCATTTTGCTAGTAAAATAAATGCCTCTTCCGTTTTTAAAAGAAAACATTACATGGTGTCGGAAGTGGGATCCTAAGGCAATAAACTCTGAGGAACTAATGACTCCTGGAATCATGTGACGTACTCACTTGAGCTTCTTGAGCTCTCCATTTCCATGAGTTGTCTCCCCCCTCCCCCAGTTTGGTAAGTCTCCCTCTGATCCAAGCGCCCTTATTTCAGTTTAGCTGTTTGACTTTATTCAAGATCTAGGGTTTTTTTGTTGTTGTTGTTTTTATGAGGGCATTGCCCTTGCTGGTGAGTGTAGTCTTCTGTTTTCTGAACTCTGGTTTTAAGTAATGGGACCCCAATCTGCTTAATTGTCTCAGGACCCCTTCTAGGACACCAGCAAGTTTTCTCTAAAAACTATGGTCCCTCCTAATGCACATTTTTAACTAATTGAACCAACCTAACCAAAAACAATTTAGAACTTGAATGGCCATTATGGAGAAATTTCAATCTTCCCAAAGTTTCTTTTTATAGAACCAAATTAGAAGACCATGGCTCTAAAATAAAATAAACTAAATGGAATGCCTATTTCAGTTGGTATCTTGAGGCTTCCAAACATACTCAGTACTCTAAAATTGCCTCTTTACAAAAACTATTTCTAAATTGACAAAGGCAAATAAACAATTGAAAAAGGTAAAACGATATCAGAGGCCTCTTTACCCCCCCCACCCCCCACATACACACTAACTTCTTCCCCTACTCAACCTTCTTTGTAAGTCTCCACTTCTTCATTTCAACCCTCTCACAACACTTCCCTTTTTTCTAAACCTCTCCTACTTCTTCCTCATCTGAACCCATTAGAACCTGCTCCTTTAAAATTAAACCTTCTGAGGACATTAACACTAAGCTATAATTTCCTTTTGTGTTATAAGCCATAGTCAAAAATTTTCCTGGGGTTCTTGAGGCACCTCATAGGTATACTGAGGAATTTAATATAATGGTCCAGAGTTACCATCAGATTTCTCAGATTTGTACCTACTAGTTCACAGGCTCACTGGGAAGGCTAAGCCCAACACTGGATAAAAACAGCTAATTGGGATGATCCTGAAGAATCTCTAGAACTTCAAATGGAAGACCAACTTCCTGTCTTATGTGATCAGTCTTGACAATCACTAAATGACCTCACCTGACATTCCTAATACCATTCCCCAAATCTCTTGATTGAAATAAGATTTACACTTGTACCCAGAAACCCAGTGAACCTGTGTATGATTATTCTAAGCAACTCCAAATTGTTTTTAAGAAAAGTTCTGGCCTTCCAATGGATGTCAAAAACATTCAAGTAGCCTTTAAGTCTATGTTTGTTAACAGGCTGAACCAGAATCTTTTCCTTTTAGTTAAAAAGACCAGGATAGAATGAGAAATCATGTCCTTTCCAGTTTTAGTTAATATAGCAAATCTGCTTGCCTGCTAGTTAATTTAGCAAAGCTGCTTATCTGCACCCTACATTCAACTGAAAGGTAGATGACTAAAATCCATAATTTTGAGATTCAACAAATGGAGGCCCCTAAACAGACAAAACCCCTCCTGGCATGTGTCATTACTACAAAAAGTGAGGACGTTGGAAAAAAGATTGTTAGAAACTTAGGTGTTACAGGCACCTTCAGCCCTCTAACTAGCCTTTCCTAATCATGAGGCTCTAAGGACCTACAAGGGCTTTTCCCCCAATCATTTGCCTGAACCAGCTTGGAGAAACAGCTCTCTAGACTGGGGATGAAACTCTGTGTGCCCTACACTGGAGCTACACTCTCAGTGCTCTATCCACTCTTATTAAACACCTCCTGCCTCGCAGTACAAAAAGGTTCTTCTGGCTCCTCTGGCCCTATTCATTTATTGAGCCAAGATTTCTTAGAGAAATATCATGCTGGAATTTCTTTCTTCCTAAAGGGGAAGATAATTCTAGAATTTGATAGCAGCAACCAAAAATAGCCAACTAGGTAAATCAAATGACCCTTCTACATCATTTTTCTGTCCCATCTCTGATAACACTAGAGCTAATTTTAGAAACACTAACTATGTGCCCCAGTTGTATCAGCAGTAAGTCACCAAGCCCAAATAGAAGAGTATAAGGCTCAAGGTCTCTTATCCCTGGCCCCAGGTAAAAGACAGACAATATCATTTTCCTTTACTTGGGAAGGAAAGCAATACACCTGATAGTAATGCCTCAGAGTTTTACTGAAAGTCCTGCCTACTTCTTCCAACCTTAAAAATGGATTTAGATGATATAATGTTACCTGGACTTTATTACAATATGTAGACTACTTGCCTCTCTGCTTCTCTTCTCTCACCTCTTCACAGAAAGACAACATCTACCTGTTAAAACTTTTAGCTTTAGATGGACACAGAGTCTCCTCAGGAAAAACTGCAATTTGTTCAATGCTGGGTTTGATACTTGGGATACCTGATCTCAAGACAAGGGCTCCATTTAGATTCAAATAGACTTCATGGCATCCTGAACTTCCCAAAACCCAAAACTAAGGGGGAAAAAAGTTCTGACCCTATTATTTGGGAAGATCAGAAAGGAAAGTCCTGAAGGAAATCTTGATAAATCTCCCTGCCCTTGGACAACTCTGTTATCAAATTTCCTTTTTCCTTTTTGTATCTGAAAGGAAAGGGAATGCCCTTGGAATACTCATCCAATAACAGGGGCACTACCATCTACTCATAGGGTATTATAGCCAACACCTAGACCCTGTGGCATAAGGATATCCACCCCTTGCCTCAGAGCCATTCCTGCCACTGAAGAGATAGTCATGGGCTCCCCTCTAACCATTTTTGTACTTCATGCAGTAGAAGACATCCTGAACTCTCATCGAACTCAACACATTTTGGCCATCATCTCACCCACCAACAATGAAATGTTCTTGCTATTCACTTCTCACACAACTCTTCATCAAATCCTAAATGTGCCACCCTTCTTCCCTCCTCTTAGGGCTATACTCCTCATGACTGATTCTGATAGATCACCTCCTGACCCACTAACCCACTTAGCTTAGAGAAAACTCCTTTGGATAACAATGACTTTTCATGGTTTACTGATGGTTTTTATTTAAAAGGTAAAATGGTAAGTATTGTGCTGGGTATACTATTACAACTCCTTTTGAATTCATCCAGACATTACCTTTGCCTTTGGCTGACTTGGTCCAACAGGCTGAATTATATGCTCTTGCTTGGGCCTACATTTTTACCCAAGGGCAAAACTGCACATATTTATGCTGATAGTAGGTATACCTCTGTAGTAGCTCATGATTTTGGAAAGAATGCTGCTTTCACAAACTTTTGTTATGTTCCCCCAAACGACCATCTAGAAAAATGAACTAAAAATACACAACAACTGGCCCCAGAAAAAGGAATCATTGGTTCAGTAAAAAAAAAGCAAAATCCTGGCTTGGGCCAAATAATAATCCAATAATAATCCAATCCTGCCAGAGGCTCTAAAGTTCCTGTTACTGACTACTATACATGCATTGAATCACTGTTCTCCTGATAAAATGATAACCTTTATGAACCAAAAAGCTATTAATAAAATATTAATAAGGCTGCAAAGAGTATGTACTTTACTTGTCCCATCTGCCTGAAATACAATTTGAGAAAAGCTGTCTTCACTACTCCTGGGTACTTTAAATTGCCTAATTGACCATTCGAAGTTTGGCAAATGAAATTTACTCAACTTCCCCTATCTCGTGGATATAAATATATCTTGGCAATGGTTTGTATGTTTTCTCACTGGACTCAAGCTTTTCCTTATAGATACTTGAGGTGGCTAAAATCCTACTAGAAAAGATGATCCCTACCTAGGACTTCATAGTGATCTCAAACTTCATAGTAACCTGGGAACCCACTTCACTGGTCAAGTGCTTTCCTAAATCTCAGGTCTACCTCTTTTGGAACCCATAAACTCACACCCTTTGAGATAATCACCATATGCCCAATGTACTTGGTTCCTCTTTTTTTTTTTTTTTTTTATTCACAGCTGGCAAAGAAGAATATGCTTCAATATTGCAAAGGTCTAAATGCATCTGTGGAGGATAACCATGCTTTACTAGGACAGTCTTTCCACAGCATGCTCCCAGAAAACGAAGACCTTACATATCACACTTTGTAGCCTAGAGATATCCTCGAATGGAAAAAAAATATTTCTACAAAGATTCTCTTCAACCATATTGGAAAGGCCCCCATAAAGCCTATTAACCAACCCTTATGCTGCCAAACTCCAAGGAATAGACTCTTGGATCCATGTGTCACATCTAAAGAAAGCACCTAACCCAGACCAGACCTCCACACCAACTACAGAACTGAAAATAAAGATCTTCAGGAATTGAAGCTGACAATAGCTGAAGGCAACAGCTTTGCCAAGATGATTAGACCGGGCCTGTATACCTTCATCTCACTGTAGCTACTTAGCTTATTTCATCCCTTTCTTTTTTGGCCCAATCTATTGTAAAAGGGGAAAATCTTTTTGACTATTAGATCTCTTACCAGGAACTGATCTGTTTATTATGTCAGAAATCCCCTGTTCTTCCATTTTAAATACAATCTGTTCTCCTGCTCCCAAGAGAAATATAAATGAGCTAATTCTTCTTTGCAAGCCTTTTAGAAGACCCTTATAAGCTGGAATGATTCTTTGAAGAATGTCTGCTCTTCATCTTATACCAAATGCCTGTCGAACCTTTTGTAGAAACTATTTGCCCAATAGGATGATGTTAGCTCAGCACCTCAAGATGATTTCCAATGCTTATGAACTTGATTAGATAAAGATCTCAGATGAGAAATGCTGAGAGTTCTTCCTCCTACCCTTCCTTGCTACTCAAAAGCACCCTCAATCATTTCCAGTCTACATACCTTCCTTCTCACATGGGACAAGACAACTGAGAAAGGTCCTGACTGTCACTGAGGGATGAAATTCCTAAATATGAAAAAACCTGACTCTTGACCAGAGATATTTTTGAGAAAAAAATCTTTTTTTTAAGATTTATTTATTTATTTATTTGAGAGAGAGAGAGAGAGAGAGAGAGAGTGTGTGTGTGTGTGTGTGTGTGTGTGTGTGTGAGAGAGAGAGAGAGAGAGAGAGAGAGAGCAGGGGGAGGGGCAGAAGAAGAGAATCCTCAAACAGACTCCTGGCTGGGTGAAAGCACACAGCTGAACAAGGTGATGCACACGGGGCTCCATCCCAGAACCCTGAGATCATCACCCTGGCTGAAATCAAGAGTCAGATGCTTAACAGACCAAGACATTCAGGCAACCCAAGGAAAAAATCTTTATCAAAAGGAGAAAATATGAAAATAAATACAGAAAGTCTCCAACGTATGATGCTCCAACTTACAATTTTTTGACTTTACAATGATGCAAAAACAATATGCTTTGTTTGAATTTTGTGCTTTGAATTTTGGTCCTTTTCTAGGCTAGTGGCATATAGAGCAATACCCTCTTGTGGTACTGGGCAGTGGCAGCAATGATTTTCCCCAACAGTAGGTTAACAGGTGTTCTGAATGTGTTTAAGGTAGGCTAGGCTAAGCTAGTTCAGTAAGTTAGGTATATTAAATGCACTTTTGACTTATAATTCTTTCAACTTACAATGAGTTTATTGAGACATAACCCCATTGTAAGTTGAGAAAGATCTGATTTTAAAGACAGAGATAGCAGAGCAGTAAGCCCCGAGGTCAGGACCCAGAATCTAAAAGAGCAGAGCTCATTTAAAATGAAGTCAGAAAGCCCTGAAGGGGGAGGTCTCGCACACAACCACTTAGTCCCCAAACAGGAAGAAGCCTATTTTACACATCCCAACAGGAAGAAGGAAGAATTTTTCCTTGTTCAACATTAGCCCAATGAAAACAGTCCCTCCAACTTCCTTTCCTGTATAAAAGGAAGCCCTTCTCCTCTGTTCTCCAGACTTACCTAGGGTTCACCATTGTTTACTTGTTCTGAATTCCAATTCTCTGATATTCCCAAATAAACTCACTTTGCTTGTAAACTAGCTGTTTTTTTTTTTTTTTCAGGTCAACACAATAAAGACAAAATTTATATCTTGTATATTATTATGGGCTAAGTTGTGTTTCCCCAAAATTCATATGTTGAAGTCCTAACAACCAATACCTCGAATGGACTATATTTAAATATAGGATCTTTAAAGAGGTAATTAAATTAAAATTGGATCATGAAGGGGGCTTTAATCCAATATAACTGATATTCTTATAAGAAGAAGAAATTTGGACGTACAGGTATAGAGGGAAGACACAGGGAGAAGATAGCCATCTACAAGCCAAAGAGAGGCTTTAGCAGATACTACAGTCTTACCAAATTTATATGTGATTTTATTATCTGTTTCAATAGACCATATAGGTATACTTTGGTGAAATTTATCTGGGGAAAAAAATGGGCAACAATAAGCAGTTTAATTATACTATTTTAGAAGAGCACAGAATTGGAAGGCCATGGTCTATCACCATCCAGCAACACAATCCTCAGAAAATCACTTAATCTCTCTAACTTTCCATTTTCACATAGATTGACTGAGGAACTGTTAAACTAGATGTATGTTTTTCAAACTGTGTTGAACAGAACCCTAGGTTTTCAGAAAGATGCCCTAGGAACTGCCTGGAAAAGCAAGACTAGTTCCACCTCTCCCCCTTTTCTCTTTGGGATTTGGCATAAAAACATAAAAATTCATTTTTAATGAGGAAATTTTAAAAAGAAAACCACTACTGGATGATCTTCAGAGTTATTTCTAGCCTTATGTTCTATATAATTCTATTAGTCTACAGAAGTATCTCTATTTGTTAGCTCTGTGTTTATATAATATTCAAGTATTCAAAACAAAAGTGCAAGGTGATAAACTTGAGAATACATATTATAACATTGCACAGGGTTTTTCATCACTATTGAAATTCTGGCCTCAATGATTGTTTGTTGTGGGAGGCTGTGCTGTGTGTTGTAGAACATTTAGCATCATCCCCATCTCTGCTCATTATATGCCAGTAGCAACCATTGCCCCCCAGTTGTGACAACCAAAAATGTCTCCAGACATCACCACTGTATTTTGGGGAATCCAAATTGCCCCAGACTGAGAACCACTGTGTTATAGTAACTCAAATTTTCTCAAAACCCATTAAGAGAGGTCAGGAAGATATGGTCTCAACCCATGATTCTCAAATATACTCTCGTGCACTTGGGACCAATGAGATCTCCCATAAGTTAAAAGGAGGAGGGGGGAAGGAGGAGGAAAGGGAGGGGGAGGAGGAGGAGGAACACAGTAATAGAAGAACATTCATACACTGTGTTTTTTCTTTGATCCAGAGAAGTTAGGTGAACAGTTGCCATTCCTTTAAGTTGTCACTTAAAGGAAGATCAGTAAGGAAATTGTGTTGCCCTGCAGAGGCTGGCCTCATGACCCCACAATCTACAGGTTCTCATGGAGATCTGCTCATTTCGAAGGGTCCCAACCTCAGGGCTTACTGCTCTCCTCTCTCTGTCTTTAAATTCTTTAGTTATATCTTTGAATTTGTATTTTGTGAGTAAATTCCCAAGGGACAGTGAAGAGCATGCTCCCCCTCCCAACCTCCCCACCTCTCTGGGATTTGTTTTTGTCCTCTCCCTTCCTACTCCTGCATCAGCTGTACCCCCCATGGTATCTCAGGGCCAGGCAAGGCTTCAGCCATCTCTGTCCTATCCTGGCAGAGCCAGGAGCACAGTTTGGAAGGGGCCTTCTGCCAACCCCCAGTCCAGGCAGGACTATGTCCACTATAGAGGATGTAATCCCTTGGCAGTTTGGTGGTACCATGGAGATCAACTGTCTTCTGTGATTTGGGGCTGCAAGCAGGAGAAGGAGAAACTAATTTCCCTGCCCCCAGAGAAAAACCGAACAATTTCTTTTTCTTTTTTCTTTTTTTAAGATTTTATTTGTCTGAGAGAGAGAAAGCAAGAGAGGTAGGGGAGCAAGAAGGAGCAGGAGGAGGGGCAGAGGGAGAAGCAGGCTTCCTGCTAAGCAAGGAGTCCAATCCCAGGGACTCAGTTCCAGGACCCTGTGACCCTGACCTGAGCAGAAGCTTAACTGACTGAACCACCCAGGTGTCCCTAAAACTGGGCATTTTCACTTTGCAGATTCTATAGTTGGTCCTGCAGCCAACAATAGAAAACTGGAGTTTCTCTGCCCCTGCCCACAATATACTTGGAACTGCCTTGTAATCTCTTGGGAAGTAAAATTAAGCACTAATCTAGGTCAGGGCTATCCATAGGACGCTGGGTCTCAGTTTACCCTCTACCACCATACATAAGAGCAGCCTCCTGGAGGTCAGAAGGGTGTTAGCCACATGGGTGTGGAGATATAGGGTACCTGCCAGGACCAACCAGGCCCAGAGAGAGGGCACACCATACTATGGAGAAGAGAGAGCCTCTCCAAGAACTACTTGTACACCTAGTGGGAACCAGAAATATTGGTAATGTGAATTGGCTGCTGGGCTGAATGCTTGGAACCTACCTGTGTAATGGATAGGCTGGTGGTTTGCTCTTTGCCAGACTCTTGGGTCTTAGTTTCCTGGACCCATTGGTGGTTTGATCTGCCTTGGAGTTACTGCTTCCCACCTTGGCTCTCCTGACTCTCCCACTTTCTGGCTATTCCTTTCATCTCCTTCAAGGGCTCCTGCTTCTCTCTTCTTTCAAGACTGAGTTTAAATATACTTTTCTCTGGAAAATCTTCCCATATTACCCCACTGAGCCTGCTAGCTGCCCCACATTTACAAATCTTTTGCAATTACTGGTACTTCTGGTGATCATAATGCATTTCTAGCTTACCTGTCCGTTTTCTTTCAAAGTCGTGAATGTCCCCAGTGCAAGGACTGTGTCTTATGCATCACCCAGCAGATAGCATGGTGCCTGGAACATGCCAATTGCTCAATGGTCTTCAGTGACTGAGAGATGTGATAAGAATAAGATGAATCACAGAATATCTAGTTGATTCCAGCCTAACTATTCCACTTTTAACTGTATTGCTCTGTAAACTTTCCTCCTAGCTAATGAAATAATTTATTCTGTTTCCTGGGAATTATGGTTAATTAGACTGATATTTTTCAGAGAAATTCTTTTCCCTGTAAGTACCTAGTAATATCCCATGGACCCAGAACAGGCTTGCTTCTGCTGTGTCCCCTGGAACCTAACAGAGTTTCTGGAATATAATAGGTCCTCAATAAATATTGAAAGAATGAATGAATGAATCAATGAATGGGACCCATCCTCCAGTATCCAGTTTCACTCCTCAGGAAACTCTTTAGTGTCCTATTAAAGAAAGGGCAAGGAAAACTAAAACACAGAATTATTTTTGTATTTGGTTCCAAAAAAGCATCAATGGCAAAGCCAAAAATAATAGGCATTTATTTAATCCCCACGCACTGAAGAAAGAAAAAAAAAATACCTATAAAAATAAATCCTGTGAATGTTTTAATTTTCTGCCAAAGTCAGGAGATATACGAGTGAGCTAGATTATCACAAGGTAAAGAATTCACTCATCTCTGGGATCAGAGCAATCTCTGCATCATGTTAGAACTTGTATCATGGTGTTGTAGTGATGGACTAAATCAAACTGTTGCAACTGAGATTAATTGACCATTTTCTGTGACAAAGTGCTCTAAGTGCTACTAGAGGCCAAAAAACCCATATGGTTGGAGGTCCACAAGGAAATTCTTACTGCAGAAGGGTAGAATTGTCATCAAGTTCTGAACTGAAATAATCATAATGTTTTATACAATTTCTAAATAGTAAAAGGGTCATTCTATAGGTCAATAATCATAAGTACAGTTTTTTTGTGGTTTTTTCTTTTTTTTTTTTTTTACCCTGGGAATTTTCCAAAAGGCTACTAATGAACCCAGAGCATTTTCCCATTATTAAATTGACTGATGTGGGTCATGCGGCAATAGGTCAACACTTGAATTAATTCTGAAAGCAAACTTTTCACGGGGAAGTAAGGCAGACCATGCAATCACCACTCACTTTATATTCTTTTCTAAAGAAAGAAAAAAACAACAACAAAAGAAATGAAGTTTCCTATTGTCTAAGATCACCAATGACTAGACCAAGAAGACTGTAATAGGTCATTCAAAGTGTATTGCAATTCTCACAGGTCATATCCATTTCTAGGATATATGCTCATGTTTAAAGACACAGTAAATACTGATCACTGCCTCCAAAGAAACCAGCTCCCAGCACAGTAAGGAAAGAGAAAAAAAATGGAACTGTACCAAATTTACCTCAAAAGACGTTTCTTTATAGCAACAACAAAAAAAGGATTTCTGCTCAAGCAGCTACTTCAACAGACAATGAAGTCATCCTTCATACACAGTGAACATGGGATCTGCTCTGAGTTTGTAAATAGAAAATATATTTTTTACATGCAATATCAAAATTTTCCTGGTAAATGATGTATTGAAAATTGACAAAAGTCCCTGGACTCATTTCAGCTCCATTTTTAGTATGTATTTTCTTATAATTGCAAATAGATAAAGCTCAGTAATAAACCAAAAGGATAAATTTGAATACAGAGATCAGAATACACAAAACAGTTGCTCACAGAAAATAGTCAGTGCCAAAGGGGAATTGAAAACACAAGTATTCTCAGCTACTTTTCATCCAGCATTCCTCATTCAAAATGTGCTGGTAAGTCATTAAGGACAAACGATTCTGCCTTTCATATTTACACCATCATACAGAGTCTACCCTAATGCCTTACATGCAGTGATGGCAAACAAAAATTACTTAATCAAATTTTACTTCTGCTCATCACCACAAAAAGGAAGATTCCTTTGATGAGAAATAATAGAAACCTGACACAAAGTAGCTATAATGATAAATTTTTTTCTAATTTTTACATTTAAAAAAAGAAGTTCAGAGTAAGCAGGTTTCCAGATGAACTTAGCACCATATCCAGTATCCCATTGTTTTGCATTTCTTCATTTTTTTCACCCTTAATATCGGCTTTAACTGAAACTGGTAATTGCTACTGACATTATATTCACATGTAACAGTCTAGAGAAAAAAAAGAAAAAGAAAAACAACTCTTTTCTGGCTCTTTCTTAAGGGAAAGAAAACCTTTCCCAGATGTCCTCCAACAGACTTATTGTCAGCTGTCTTTTTTATATTGGTTCACAGACCACTATGGTCTGAATGTTTGTGCCCCCCAAATTTCATATGCTAAATCTTAACCCCCAAGTGATGGTATGAGGAGGTGAGGCCCTTGGGAGCTCTGCCTTCATGAATGGGATTAATGCCTTATAAAAGAAGCCTCAGAGGGCTTGCTTGCCTCTTCCACCACAGGGAGACATGACAAGAAGTCTGTGACTAGGGAGAGGGCTCTCACCAAACATTCTGGCACCCTGATCTAGGATTTCTAATCTCCTGAGCCATGAAAAATGAATTTCTGTCATTTAGAAGTCACCAGTCTTTAGTATTTTCTAATAGCAGCTCAAGTAGGCTAAGGTACAGTCCCTAGACTAAACTAAGCTAGAAAAAATAAATCTTATTAGGTCAGATTTATCTTCTGAGGCTGTATTTAGTGACACAATGTCACCCACAATGACCAATACAGACAAAGCATTGTTTCCCCATCCAGAATTTCATTTCAGAAAGTCTGAAACCCTAGCATATGACAGAACCACAGATGGAAGGAGCAGAGTCCCTTAACGTCCCTGCTGGCCAGGAACACGTACACCAGCCTTCTGGTATGTTATGTCACTGAAACTTAGGTTGTTATCTGTTGTAGCAGCGAATGTCAGGATATTTATGAGGGATTTCTGAGACAAAACAAATTTGTTGAGAATAACTGAACTCATATTGAGGACTTGGGGTAACAAAAAATGCAGTTATAGCCAATGGACCCTAAAGAACTTACAGCAGGTGTCTGTTTCCTATTCTTTCAGGAAAGAGCCTATGAAATCCCTCTAGGGTAGCCAAAGGCTGGTCCCACGTCCTGTGGCCTTTCTGGAATATCTACTCCTTGATTCAGGGAAACTGGTACTTGGCCTTGGACTTTGCATATGCTCATGTTCATGCTTAATGGATTTCTACAGAAGCCTCTGCTCTCTCCTAATACCCTTGAGAAACTCTGAGCAGAAGCCTGTATTGCTGTAGCTGACTATTTAACAGAAGAATGTAATGTTGATTTTCCCTCTACCAAATCAGACTCTACCCTGTGGTAAGTGGCAGGTGACCAAGAGGGTAGCAGAGCTGGTGGGCGACGTGATGTGAGGTGATTAGCATCATTTTATAGAGAAGACTTGCTGTCTGCTTAAAGTTGGAAACAAAAACTAGTCCTCCAACTTCTTCAGCTCTGACCCATCAAGGATTCTCAAGCATCTTCCTGCAGCAGTCACATGAGATGGTTATTATTTATTCACATCTGACCCAGGTTTCTGGGTCAGTTACTTTATAACTGCATGAAAATCATACTCTGGGATATATGCAGATAAAAACTGAGTAAGACAAAAATGTGGAGTTCAGGTAATTCACTTTGGAGAACACACATTTTGAAAATTAAGTTAAAACATTCAAGAACATTTTCCTCAGCTTTGGTGAGACTGTATCCCAAGAAGAATAGAAACAAGAATGGTTTTTAACCTTTCAGAAGCACTGAGGTGAATGAAAATTCTTCAAAGCAAAATGAGTATATTATTCCTTCTTTTATTCTATTCCTGTATCAAAACCAAGGTTTGAAAGGGAGTAAAAGGGGAGAGGGTATTGGAATGCACCAATTGTTATCCAGTTTGTTGAGGAAAGCTTTGTGAAATAAGTGAAATTTTAGGAGTTTAGGTAATGACACAGAGAAAAAATTAAACAAACCAAGGTTGAAGGTGGTAACTGAAGAGTAAGAGGTCCTGACCCAGGCAAAGCTCAGAGACGAAACAGAATGAATCAATAGAAAAGCCAATCTTACTTTCCCTTAACCATTCAATCAGAAGCTTGGATTCACAGCTAGACACAAACTCCTCTTTTCTGAGTTTACAAAATCTATCTTCTGCCAAAATCCTGACTCTCACCACAGTTTGCCACAAACTGTTTATCTCTTTAGCAACAAAAATGTAGCAACAAGATACATAAACAAGTTATAAATTTTCTACTAGAGTCTCATTATTCAGCTAGATCATGCTTCCTCCTAAGGTTGAATTAGAAGATACTAGTTATAATGATTTCTGAAAAATTCAAGAATGAAGAATTAGAAAAAAAAGCAGAAAATAAATAAATACCCAGTTAGCATCACCAGAACATTTTTAAATTAGTGGATTTTAACTGAAGGAAAGAATAAGTGAAGTTGTAGGATTTTGATCAATTTGCTTGAACAATGTTTACTTTTTTCTGGGTAAAGTCTTGCCATGGGTCCACTTGTCAGGAATTTATTCCTGTTTTACTAAAACAGATTCTCAATCTACCTTTGGAAATACACTTCAGTACTCTTAAGCAAAATAAATGCAAATCTGCACCAACTGAACTGAAATATATTCTCTTTGTCTTTCACAAGAATTTGTGAAGTCTGCCCACAACTTGGGCAGCAGGGGATGGAGGCATTGCTAATTCTATCTAAAGGTTAAAGACCAAAGATGCTGCTAACCAACTCACTCTACAAAGGGAAACCCTCCCAACAGAGAATTATTCAGAAACTATCAGGATATAGTAAATGGGACTCACACACTAATTCCATTGTATTTCTGATTCCATCAACAACTTTGTACAAAACCTGTGGTCTAAAGCTGAGAATTTTGCCTTTTATCTTCTATTTCCACATAATTATTAAATATGTAGCCTCAAAACATGCAAATATCTACTACTGAATAGAGAGGGGGGGAAATCTAATTAGAAATTCTGCAAAACTCCCAGAGAAGAAAAAGAAAAAGTTTATTCTAATAGATTTTACATATTGGAATTTGCTGCATCTTCTGAACAAATATTTGTGGAAACATAATCCACAGTTTTTCAAACTCCTGCTTCCTTTTCAACATTCTCTTCCCATGCTGTCGTAATAAATTTAGCATTGCATTCATTTTTCCACCTTGCCTCTTAGTTAAAAACCATCTAAAGGTACAAAATGCAAAATCAGATTGATATTGTTGAATTTAATATTTGTGAATTCAAGTAAAGATAATCATTGGTTTCAACAAAAACTGCAGGATGCAGACATTTTATAGATTTCAATTACAGAAAAAACTGTAAAACAAGCACAGAAACTCTGAACAAATTGCACCATTATCCAAATTGTTTTAGCAGTTAGCCTAAGCACATGAAAAAAAATTTATAATAGACCACAGACTGACAAATAAGATATACAAATGATAAATATTAGAGCAATATGAATATATAATCTCCTTCTAATCCAGTAAGAATTCTTTTCATAATAGACCAATGATTGTATATGGAGACTTCAGGGTTTGTCTGTTTAAAATGCTACAATTCCTTCCCAACTTCTGTCAAAAATATATTGCTCTCTCCCCATGTTAACTACTCTACCACTTGCCTTTTTCTCTGAACCCATCAAAAGAATATTATTATAAAATAGGAGAAAAATTAATGGAAGCTGAAAATGAGAGAGGGGGGGAAGAAGAAAAGGAAAAGCCCCAAATCTCAGAGACTCTATATAATTAACTTTCAATCTTCAATTTAATTTGCTCCGCTACTATGACAGTAAGTGACCCATTGGATTCTGCACAGTCAACCTAAAATGACCATTTTGTGATTGATGCATTAATAACTAATCTGATTAATGATGTTGAGTGGCCCTAAAGAAATATCTACTGAGCTAAAACAAGTACTGGGCTTGTGTATTTATGAGTCCATAAGGAATACTCAGTTTCATTTGGCAACACTAGATGGAAAAAGCACATTATTAAAAAGGTCAACAATCAAGCAAATGAACATCTAGAAGTTTTATTTCTCTTGCGAACCATTTAACTCATTCCTTCCCTTCGTAAATACAGAATAAGCAGTCAACTTGGCCAGTGCAGCTCTTCTACCATTCCTTAAAGTTACTTCGGACCAACTGTACACAAATATTTCTTTGCAGACAGAAGATTAACAACACAATCTTGGATCATCCTATTTCTCTAGCTTTAATGTTCTTTGTGATTATTTTGTAAATAGGCCCAATTCCTTCACTATTCACACCCATTTCCTTCTTCTCTGTGGGGATTATGTCTAGGTTTCCTTCTGCATGATCTATGCCAATGATCCTCAACTATGGTAATTTGGCACGCCAGGGGATATCTGACATTGTCTGGAGACACCTCTGGTTTTCACAACTTGGGCAGCAGGGGATGGAGGCTTTGCTAATTGTATCTAAAGGTTAGAGACCAAAGATGTCTGCTAACCAACTTACTCTACAAAGGGAAACCCTCCCAACAGAGAATTATCTGTCCCAAAGCTCAACAGTGCCAATGTTGAGAAACCCTGACCTATATGATGTTCATCTAGCCTTTGAGACCAATAAATGTGATGGGATGTTCTGCCTTGGCTTTCCCAGCAGCCATTGAAATACAAACCAAATCTCTCTCTTCCTTTTCATCAATATATCAAGGGGGTTTAAAGCCATGAGACTGCATGAGTTGTCCTGTGAAATAAGTATACATAGTAATTTTTACATTGTTTTAAGAGGCCTAAGAGGCAGAGGTTGGAGAGATGAGGAGGATCCAGCAAAGGAGGCTGAGAAGGGGGGCCAAAGGGGTGGCAGGAAGCCAGGGCAATGGTGTCCTGGAAACCAACTGTGGACAGTGTTCCCGCAGAGAATGATCAACTCAGAAAATGCCTGATAAGTCAGAGAATGCAGACTGAGAAGTGGTGGGTAGATATCACTTCATGGAACCATGAATGACTTCAGTTACAGCAGTTTGATGAAGCAGTAGGGGCAGAAGCCTGATTAGGAAGTGTTCAAGAACATCCAGCTGAAAACTGGGAAAGGCATCCACAACTTTGGAGGAGAATGTCCCCAACTCCCATCTTGCAGAGTTCTTTTTGCTTACCCTCTAGTTACCTTTAGGAGATATTTTCTCCCAATCAATTATTTCAGAAGTATCTCCCATAGACAGCATGTTTGATTCGGCCTTATAATTTGAACAGCTCTTTCCTAATTACAGCAAAACAAAAGGTACTTTTTAAAATCTTGCTATGACCCAATGGTTTAAGAAATACTTTCAGAGTTCATACCATAACACTTCATGCTGAATCCCCTTGCACCCATCATATAACCCTGACATATGTCTGGTTGACTTGTATCTGCATCTTCCTCAATGTCTAGCTTCTTAGAATAAAACTTTGGACTTTGGGGGCGCCTGGGTGGCTCAGTGGGTTAAGCCTCTGCCTCCGGCTCAGGTCATGATCTCAGAGTCCTGGGATGGAGCCCCGCGTCGGGCTCTCTGCTCAGCAGGAGCCTGCTTCTGCCTCTCTCTCTGCCTGCCTCTCTGCCTGCTTGTGATCTATGTCTGTCAAATAGATAAATAAAATCTTTAAAAAAAAAAACAAAAAACTTTGGACTTTGTCTACATTCCTGTTTTGATTTTTTTATCCTAGATTTTTATCTCTTATCAGCAATTCCTAACTTTACAACTTTTGAACCCCACCTCAGGCTTCAAGGTGCCCCAAGTTCCCCCAAGCATTTCAAGTTCCTCAACTTCCAGGCTTTTTAAAGGGTACAATTAAATATTATCTTTAACTTAATTCCAGACCATAAATCTTTTAAAGCATAAATCTCATTTTGGATCTCTTATGACTGCTTGATTTGATCTTATTTATGTCATTTTACTTTATACTTATTTTAATAATGTTTCTTGAGGTTTTTTTTTGTTTGGGATGTGTGTGTGTGTGTGTGTGTGTGTGTGTGTGTGTGTGTTTATAGACTGCATTGCTTGACTTGTACAATGATTCAGAAGGTAGAAATTGTGTTTTTAATTCTATTAATACAACCAAGTTTCCCAAAATAATTCTAAAAATGCATTTAATTAGCAATAACAAAGCAATTTTTACTGAAGTATCATTGATATGCAATATCCTGTTGATATTCATATTTATCCTATTGATACCCTGATTGATATTTTTATGCAAATATCACATGCAAAAATATACAAAATTCCCATGATAAGTCTAGTCATCACGCAAAGTTATTACTTATTGACTATATTCCTTATGCCGTACATTATATCCCCAAGACTTACTGGAAGTTTGTATCTCTTAATCCCTTTACCCATTTCACCTGTCCCCAATCCCTGCCTTTCTGGAAACCAACAATTTTTTCCAGTATCTGTAAGTCTATTTCTGTTTTGTTTCGTTTGTTTATTGTTTCGATTCCACATGTAAGTGAAATCATATTGTATTTTTATTTCTCTGCTGACTGATTTCACTTAACATAATATCCTCTAGGTCCATCCATGCAGTTGTTTATATATATATATATGTATATATACACACAATGGAATACATATATCACATAGTCTTTATCCATTCATCTATTGGTCACTTCTATATCTTAGTTACTGTAAATCATGCTGCAATAAACATAGAGGTGCATATATCTCTTGGAATTGGTGTTTTTCTTTTCTTCAAATAAATACCCAGAAGTGGAATTGTTGGAGGAAGCTCCATATTGTTTTCAATAGTGGTTGCACCAAATTACATTCCCACCAACAACATACAAGGGTTCCCTTTTCTCCACATCTTCACCAACACTTGTTTTTTTGTCTTTGGGATAACAGCCCATCTGATAGGGGTGAGGTAATTGTGGTTTTGATTTGCATTTTACTCATGATGAATCATGTTGAGCCTCGTTTCATGTGCCTATTGACCATCTGTATATCTTCTTTGGGAAAATGTCTCTTTAAGTCCTCTACCCATTTTTTAAATTGGGTTGTTTGTTTTGTCTTTTTATATATATATATTAAGTTGTGTAAGTTCTTTATATATTTTTGATGTTAATATTTTATCAGATGTATGATTTGGCGAATATCTTCTCCTACACAGTGGGTTGTCTTTTCATTTTGTTGATCATTTCCTTTGCTGGGCAAAAGCTTTTTAGTTTGATATTAACACCATTTGTTTATTTTCTCTTTTGTTGCCCTTGCTTGAGGAGACTAGTCCAAAAAACTATTGCTAAGATCAATGTCAAAAAGTTTACTGCTTATGTTTTCTTCTAGGATTTTAATGGTTTCAGGTTTTTCATTTAGATCTTTAATTCATTTTATTTTGGGGTCTGATGTAAGAAAGTTGTTCAGTTTTATTCTTTCATATACAGATATCATTTTCTCATTGTATATTATTGTCTACTTTGTCATAGATTTATTGACCATAGAGTGGTAGATTTATTTCTGAGTTCTCTGTTCTATTCCACTGACCTCTGTGTTTGTTTTTATGCCAATATCATATTGTTTTGATTACTACAGCTTTGTAGTATAGTTTGAAATCTGGAAGCATGATACATTTCTTTGTTCTTTCTCAAGATTTCTTTGGCTATTTAAGGTTAATTCAAGTTGTTGTTTAATAATTAATTGAGTGTATTAATAATTTGTTCCTTTTTATTGCTGACTGATATTCTGGATGTACCACAATTTGTTTAATTATTTGTCTATTGAAGGATACCAAGGTTGCTTCCAGTCTGGAGCTATTAAAAGTAAATCTGCTATGAACAGCCAAACTATTCCTGAGTGATTATATCTACCGCTTTACATTCCACCAACAACATATGAGTGATCCAGTTTTTTCACATCCTTGCCAACATTTGGAATCATCTTTTTTTTTTTTTTTTAGTTTAGCTGTTTTGATAAATGTGTAGTAATATCACATGGTAGTTTTAATTTGCATTTCCCTGGTGGCTAATGATGTTGAATGTCTCTCCATAGGCTTATTTTCCATCTGTATATTGACTCTGTTGAAATGTCTGTTCATGTATTTTACTTATTTTCTAACAGGATTGTTTTGTTTTCTACTATTGAGTCTTAAGAGCTCTTTGCATATTATAGACTCTAATCCTTTGTTCATTATGTGGTTTACAAATACTTTTGCCCTAATATGTAGTTTGTCGTTTCCCTCTTTTCACATGAGCTTTCACAGAGTAAAAGTTTTTAATTTTGATGGGGCTCAATTTGTCAATTTTTCCTTTTATGGGTTACACTTTTGTTTTTATATCTATAAACTTTTTTGCCTAGCTCCCAAAGATTTCCTTTTATTCTTTCTAAAAGTTTTATAGTTTTACACTTTACATTTAAGTCTGTGGTCCATTTTGAGTTAATTTTTATATAAGGCCTAAGTTTTAGGTCAAGATTTCTATTTTGCCTATAGATATATAATCAGTACAGAAACATTTGTTGAAAGGCTATTACTCCATTTTTTAGTAACACCTTTCTTTAGCATCATTCATAATTGACAACTTGCCTGTGTGCACAAATCTTGTGCACTTCACTTAGCATAAAGGCTACATTGCCCTAATAATGTCATATGTTCAGACAAGGAAGAAGTCTACTTTTCTTACATGTAACAGTCCAAAGGGAGCAATCTCTTACATGTAACAGTCCAAAGGGAGCAATCAAAACTTACTAGTAAGTCCAACAGCCCAAAGTCACTCAGAGACCCAGGCTCCTTTCATGTGCAGACCCAACAAGTCCTCCGAGTACTGACCTCTTTCCAAAGGTCTAAGCATTCCAATTTGAGAAACATTCCAATTTGAGGGAAGGAACATAAGAGTCCAACCCAAGCAGCTTTATCTTTAAGAGAATAACTTGACACATCAATTCTGATGCTATCTTACTGGCCTGCACTCTCATATGACCACACCCAACCAGGAGTAAGGCTGTGAAATGTAGTATTTATGTGGGGAGATGGTGACCAGCTAAAACCAAGAGTTTCTGTTTTGAAAAAGAAGAAAGAGTGAATGCTAGGGATAATGATCAGTTTCTGCCCACTGGGTTTGCATATTTCTCTTCAAAGTTCTCTGTACTGGGCCAAATTTTCTTCTTGTATTACTGTTTGTTTTTTAAGATTATTTATTTTAGACAGAGAGAGAGAGCAGGAGCAGAAGGAGCAGTGTGGACAGACAGCAAATCTCAAGCAGATTCTGCACTGAGTGTAGAACCCAACATAGGGCCCAATCTCACAACCATGAATTGGCAACCATGAGATGGTGACCTGAGCTCAAACCAAGGGTCAGATGCTCAATGGACTGCATGACCTAGGTGCCCCTTGTATTTACTGTTTTAAAGGTATGTCTATAGTTACCCTCATGGCCTCATGGCTCTGTTTTCTAAATGCTTATAGAATTTTTTTTTTTTGTCTCCAGTGTTTAAAATTTTTGGTACAATCTCTAAGAGTGGATCTTTAATAATTTCACCTAGATCATTTTAAATATTTTTATTGAAGTCTTTTTTTAGGTTGAGAAAATTTTCTTCAATGTTTTCTTATTATTTATATTAAATTTGTTCTGTTTTATCAGCAAGCTTATTATCCCTTGACTTATTATCCTTATCCCTATTATCCATTGACTGCATCTCTGATAAATACCCTCCATAAATATTACTTTTTTCTCTTACATTTTCATCTCTCTATCATTTTCCTTTTTCTAAAAACTCTTCAAGTTTGCTTTCTGTTTCACTGATTTGATTTTCTTCACTTAGACATCTCTTCACTAGACTCATTGAATTTCTTATTTCTTATAATAACTTTTTTCAGAAAAATGTAACCAAATCAAAAGTTAATTAAGAAAAGTATGGCTGCGTACTCTTTCCATGTTCCCTCCATTCATAGCAAGATTTATGCATTCCAGTTATTGAGTATTGCCAAATAAAAATGAATTTGATTGTGTTCCAAATTCACAAAGCAACCTCTGATCCAACGTAGAAGAAAAGAAAATTGAGTCAGTACAAAATGGTTTTGTTTGGGGCAAGGAGTAGAGGAAAGAGGTCTTGTTTTTTATTTTCTTTCTTGTCTTCTGCTATAGTTTGGAAGGTAGATACTCTGCTGTTAATCTAGGTGGAATGGCCACTTCACCGAGCATGGCATAGTATAACCACACAAGAAACCTCATCTCTATATTCAATAGATGAATCTCCAAAGGCAGACCTACTCCATGCTCAGGTTTCAATTTTGTGTGACAGCCATGTTAGGATCAAGTAAGGGAGCCTTGAAAACTATTGGGCTCCTAGGACTACTGGTTCACAGAGGTCAGAAGAAGCCTAAGAATTGGACATCCTGAAATTCTGTAAATCTATTTCCATTTACTACCAGTGTTTCTGATGAAAATGTTCTCACTTTTCAGTGACAGAATTTATCCATAATTTATATTGGGCAGTCCTGTGACTCACAGTTATGCCATAGTTTTGCTCAGGAGTAGTGTTACTGTTTTGTCATTTGGGGTTTTTTTTCTTTTCATTCCAAGCCCATTAGCAGATATGTAGCAGAAATTTCTCTAGGTTTCTATTATGTGTATATATTAGAAAGTTTGAGAGAAAAGGGGAGGGAGTCAGGAAGGGAGAGGGAAATTGGTTATTTTAAAGGGTATTTATGGGTGAGGAAGTTCAATGTCTCTAGACTACCCAAATATCCTGCCCTACTACTTAAAATATCCAAGTATCCCCAAACTGCAGTATAACAATGGTCACCTATAGTTAAATTGGGCAACAATCTGTTCAATTTTACCCCTTCCATATCTCACTCCTCCAAGCCTCCCTCCCCTTGGTTTTGTAGTTTCCAGTCCTAGCGCAGACATGTGCCCCAGGAGAACTCATTCTGTGTCACTTACCAGTCAGCCATCAATGTTCCTCAGCTTCCAAACCCAAAGCTTGAGGTGGGCCACAGGTACTCCCTGGGACCAGAATGCAATAAAATGCCCTGTGTGACTCCTTACTTAACAGATGTGGTGTGTTTTTCCCCCTAATGTTAAAACCAGGTTCAAAATGTTCCAAAATAAGCAATTTGCTGTCATTAGATATTTCCCTTATACCACAGAAAGAATTCACACACCATACCTATACCATCAGGAATCCAGAAAGATCTCACATTCAACCCTTACAGCCAGTTGCTATTCATAAAGGCTATTCAGCACCTTCAGGTCACTCATGAATTTCTTTAGTTATTCAAGAATTGAACAGCTTTGAGACCTTTGGGTCCCTGTTATAGTACAGAGCCAAGTATTGTATTACAAGTGCAAAAATTAATCATACCAATTAGGTATGGAAGGGAGGTGTCAAGCCAGCCCATGGTTCCTGGAGCAGAGTTAGGTTACCACACATGTATTACACAGAATATTGTTGTAGTCAGCTTCTTTAAGGCCATACTGGGAACTCAGATGCCTATATTTTAATTTCCTTGATATATTTAAATTCTGAACGGCTATTCTCTCGACAATGACAACAAAAAAAGACTATTTTAGTCTGCATTTGGATCACTTAGATCCCCTTTATTTCTTAATGAACATAATCTTAGACTGGTCATTTTTAATTATGAAAAATACATACTGGGCTCAAAATATGCCAATCCAGTATGTTTTTTAATCCCTTTACAATGTGGACAATGCTTTTACCTAAGCACATTCTCTTCTTTCACTTCTAGAAAGGCACATGCTGTGCAACCAGGTGCTAAACTATTCAGGAAGTGCAACAGAAGTTCAGTGAAGAAAGAAGTCCCAGGGGCACAGTAGTGGAAATGCTTTATGAAGAATTCAGGGTTTGAGTGAGACTATGAAACATAAGTGAGCTACATAGAAGTGGCTGGGAAGGAGGACATATTGTGATTGGAGAAACAGCATGTACAAAGGCATGGGAATCAAATAATTATACCAAACATATGCAAGATGCTCCTCTATGAGATAAACAAAGAGAATAAAATCTGCCCTTAAGGAGTATGGAAACTGGTTGGAAAAATACACATAGAGTTAGCAATACATTTCAGAGTTATAGGGGACCATAACAAGCATTTCAGTGATAGGGTTTCTATAAGCAGAGGTGTAGATGTGAGGATGAAAGAGGTCTGAAAGATCCGCACTTGGGAGTCTGGTAGGAAAATAGGTGAAAGAAAGAGAGTGGGACCAAGTTAAAAGCCTTGAAATCAGTTGGGGTTTAAATTTGTTAAATTCAGGGAATCTGTATATAATCTTGGTCCAAGAATCAACAGGAAAAAGTCATAGTAGAACACTTAAAATTTTATCCAATTACTTCAAGTCCATTAAGTACTGGTCCTCACCACCATACTGGAAGGAAGGTAGACTGATTAGTAACCCAATTTAAAAGGAAGAAAATCAAGACTCCGATTTATCAAGACCCCAGCCACTAGTTTTCTTGATTTTAAAACCAGTCTTCTTTCTACTCTTGTTTATTTAATGAAGCATAAGTTTGGGTTCACTTAGCTTTTATGTAAGACTTCATCTCTGTCCAACCCATTCACATATATTATCCTAAAGTTCCAATAGCACTCAGCAGGTATTACTCGGAAATGAAACTATGAAGAATAAATTAAACTTATCACAATAAAGAAAAATGAAAAGGCAAGAGATACATACTATGAAAGAATCAATAAGATTTAAGGACTGATTAGTCACTGAGGGTTAGGGACTTTCAACTTCATGAACCCCTTCTTCTACAAAATGTGTATATATAGTGATTTCATTAGTATAAAGAGGAATATATCAGCATTATATTTTTTTCCCTTATCTTTTAGAAGAAATTAAAACATTTTCACAGTTCTCTAAAATTATCACAGGACCTGGCCATTGTGCTTGCTATGCCTAATAGACAAATCAGTTCTAGCCAAGGAGATAAAAGGAAGATAAGAGTTTTAAGTGATTGCAAAATGTTTAACAAGAGAACCTGGTAGGATCTCTAAAAGTTAAGAAGTTAAGAAGAGAATTTAATTTGAAGAGGAAGACAATAATTTTGATTTTGTACATGCAGAACTTGAAGCGACTAAAGGAATCCAAATGAAGATGGCTGGTAAGTAATTTGCAAAGTACCATCTAGTTTCATGAATATTTAAAAATCAATGGCATAAAGGTGTTATTAAAAACCATTAAGTGAATGATCTCCCCAAGGAAGTAGATTATAGAAGGAACCACTAGAATCTAACAGAAAAGGTTTATGAGGTGTTCCATAGTTAAGGTGATATAAGAGGAAGAGGAATCAGCAGTACCTTTAGAAATGGTGGGTTCTTGTACTTCTGTGACAGATGGTTGGTGATTGGGATTGTGGTTGTACTTTACTTTCAAAATGAAATCCCAATTAGAAGTGATATAATTATGAAAATGAAGATGAAGATAGCAGTCACATCTTTTTCATTCTTTCTTCCTGTGTCCTTCACTACCTTTCAATACCCAACATACATAAACACACACACACACCCCTTATCATAAACTTCCCACATTATGGAACATTTCCAAATGTCTCCATTCAAAGATATCCTCTGAATAAAGATACATAGATTCAATTGAAGAAAATAATCTGTCAACTCAGCCATCTAAGGCAAGCACACTAATTTGGCAAAGCAAAAGTTAAAACAGTACATTTATGATCAAGGCATGGACAGATGGGAAATATGGAGCTTTTCTCCTTCACCCCCCAAAAAATTTTCCTTACTGGTAAACTACTAGTTCCACTATGTGCAGTCCAAATCACTATAATCATTGTCCCCGGATTTGTTGAAGTAGGTACAGATAATGCAGTTATATGTACAATTCACAGTGAAAGTCTTGTTTTCTGTGCTAACATTTCCTTAAAGAAAATTACCATTGATGAGGATTGCAACACATTTCCCCTGAGACTCTAGACACTAGGTATTTCAGTGCAATTGCAATAACCTACTCAGAAACAGATGGATTTGTGAATGATTGATGGATGAACAGGGAGGTGGTTGTTTAAGGTCAGTCATCTGAATCATGTCTTGGGAGAGTTCCCATAAAGTTACATAGGATGGAAATCTGGGCCAGTATTCACATGCCTGATTATTGAAGTAAGAACAGCTGCATTTATTTCAACATTCTCAGCCTCACACATACATACATGCCAGTGAAGCTTAGAGGTTAAAATGTAAGAGGAAAATCACAAGTAAGATAATAAGAAAAGAGAACTGAAAAAATTGCCCTGAAAAACTAAATACATGCCTCAGAGAGGCTGGAATATAAATGCAAATAAATTACTAAGATACAGCACAGAGGGGAAAAGAAGGAAAAATGTGTAAGCTTATTAGATGTGGAGGAAAGAATGAGAATTGCTAACGTTAATGTAATTGGAATCTAAGCAAAAGAGTAACAGTATAAAGTACAGGAAATACATAGAGATAACAGCTGAAAATTTTTCAGAATCAATTCAAATCATGAATCCACAAATAAAAGAAATACAAAGTGTCCCAAAGTAAGTAAACATAAAGAAAACATTAATTCTTCAAAACCTAGTCAAATTGAGGAACACTTTTAAGAAGAGAAAATATCTTAGAAGCACCTAGAAAGAAAATCTAGATCACTGGCCAAAGAATAATTAGACAGACAGCAGACTTCTCAGCAGCAATGGAAGAAAAATAGGAGTGGAATACTTTCAAAATGGTGACATTTTCTGTCTTGACAGAATGTCAAGCAAAGCTCTCTTTTAAGAACAAAACAATAATCAAAACATTTTCAGATATTAAAAAATCTGAAAAATCTCTAATGGAAGAATTTTAGGAAGAAGGAAAATGATTCCAGAAGGAAAACCTATGATGAAATCTATGGTAAAACGAAATGGCCAGCAAAGAAATTGGTAAATTCAAATTGGTAAATTAGAATAAAATTAAATAAGGAATTTAAATAATAAAAATCAACATTGGTAACATCTAATTTGTAAGGTTTACAAAATAGAAGATCAATCTCAAAGACTGGCAGCAGTAGCACATGGGCATGTTGGGGTTACTGGTGTTTGGTTATAAGTCCTTATATTTTTCTAGAGGAGTAAGAAAGCTACTGATTTACTTTACATTTAACAAGTTCAAAGGAAACCAATAAATGACAGAAATAAAGTTTAATTTCCACACAATAAGAATTGAAATGAAAAGGGGGGGATATACAAAAGACAGAAAGATGGAAGGGAGTGGATGAAGCATAATAAAAGTAAGATAAACTAAATGAAATGGTTAAAAAATATATAACCAAAGATAAACAGAAAACTTCCTCATTAAGAGACATGGATGTTCACAATCTCTTTGAACAAATGGGATGCAGTCACAAGAAACAAAGAAAGCAATGTCCAGAGACCAAACACCTATTACTAAAAATTAGAATATGCATTACTAACACATATGCTAAAAGTATGCAGAGAAGTGAGAGTGGGCTGTGTAATGTGGTGGCAGCAGACATAACATGGTTTGTACCCAATCTTCTGCTCATTATCTGTGTGATTTTAAGCAAATGTTTAACATGAATTTTACTTTCTAAAGCAATAGAATTGAGATAATAATAATGCTGACTTTGTGAAGTTATTGGGAGGATCATGTAAGATAAAATGTGGGAAATGCTTACAACAGCACTTGGCACTGAGATACACACAGAGAAATTACGGATAGAGTAGACTGAGGGAGCTTTGGCAGGTTTTAGACTATGAAAACTTTCGAACATAAGCAATAGGTGGGTGGAATTAGAGAAGTTAAGTCAGTAAAAAGAAGAGAAAATAGAAAAAAATGAGCAAAAACAAAGAGACAGAACTGTGAAGATGAGATGCAACTGGCCTGGGGTGGAACACAGGTGGGTGGGCTGGCTGGGGAATGCCTCTGGTTCCCTTAGTGTTCCATTTCCTCTCAACCTCTCTTGTCCCTCCAGGATGTATTGCTGAAAGTCAATGGTTACCATGAGAAAACATCTGTATCTAAAAACAGCTGTATGCACATTTGTCTCATTAAAAAAAAGAAGAAACTTTTTCAGAGTCTGGACATTAATGTTGTGTGTCACAACCAATGTCATGAGAAATCCAGCGAGAAAAATGTAGTCTGTGCAATTAGTAGCCTTCAGGCTATAAAGCTTCTGTTTCAAACAGTGTCAAAACACTGCAAGATCCAGGAACACAGAGCCAATTGTCTGAGCAGAAGCCTAAACTCATATTGTTTCTGGCTTCACAACACACATACACACTTACACATACAAGAACACATGCACATCACATACACACATAAGTACATACACTGGCATAATGCATGCACAGACAACACACAAGCACACCTCCATAGCAGATGGGCGCATGTGTGCACACATGCCATGTATGCACGCAGCCCATATCCATACATTTGTACATACATACATAGACACATGCACACATGTCCACACACCATACACTGCACAGCACACGCATATGTTGTACATGCATGGGTGGAAACGTGTGCATACATACATGTACCACACACAACACATGCATGGTCTCATACCACCCATACAGACACATGTCATACACATATATGTGCACATACACCATATGCTTGTGTGCACACACACACCAACATACATACACATACCACATATGCACAAACATACCTACCGGCAAAATAATCATTTAAACAGCAATTAACAATAATCAGATGTCCTTATATCTAGCTTTATTTTAATTATGTATTTATATTTCTTGTATTCTTCCCAATATTTGAATCATAAAAATGAATTATATCAATGTTAAATTTATTTTAAGAATAATTAAGTATATCCTTAAGGGTTTACATTATTCAAATAGTATTCTATGCTTGAATCTGTCCTGAATAATCAATTCATTTATGTACCTTGAGAATACAATGATTGTAATTTTGTAACAAAAAATTGTCTCTCTCCAAACAGTGAAATGTTTTATTACTTTATTATATTATACTTACGGTCAAATTATAGCTATATAATAAAAAACACATTTCTATGTAATCCATTGAAGACTATTAAATTTGAATAGGAAATCTTTGGCACAAAGAATCCAACACTTGTAAAACATACTACAACAAAGTTCTGAATTATCTCCTTGTCTTTATGCCAATATATAGCAATTCCCTCTCTTTTCTAGTATTTTCCCAACTCAGTCATGAGTCTAAAATAGTTGTACTTTTCACCACTTCCCTTGGTAGCATAGTAGAACACGAAGTCACATGTTATCATGCTGTAATTTAGCCTGGATTTGTGGAGAAAAACTTTCTCAAACGTGTGTGTGTGTGTGTGTGTGTGTGATCCAATGAGTTAGCTAGCTCAAGAAAATGTACAGTCTTGGAGATCTGTGTTTAGATTTCTACACAAAATAACATAATTGATAATGTGTATATGGGATTACAATCATTTATCAAAAGTCTTTCTTTTAATAGAAGGGAGTTTATATTGAATTAATAAATTTGTTAATTTATTAATAGCTCATTAAAGCCATAATGAAGTCCAGGAGTTTAATGTAAGTCATCATATCTTGAGGTTAAAAAAAAATCCCTCAGGGGTGCCTGGGTGGCTCAGTGGGTTAGGCCCCTGCCTTCGGCTCAGGTCATGATCCCAGGGTCCTGGATCGAGCCCCACATTGGGCTCTCTGCTCAGCAGGGAGCCTGCTTCCCACTCTCTCTCTGTCTGCCTCTCTGCCTACTTGTGATCTCTCTCTCTGTGTCAAATAAATAAATAAAATCTTTAAAAAAAAAATCCCTCAATAAGGCCACATGAACAAGACTGGCCAGACCCAGGGAATTAGAGTACTCACACACTGAACATCGGCCAGTACTGCTACTGAATAAATAGCATGGAAATGGGGTGAAGTAATAGAGGAAATAATATGCAAATGTTAGAAAATAGACCCAGGGCTTTAATTTTAGTTAATTATCTATTAAAGCTATTGTGTCAATGTTTATCTCCATATCTTAAAAGGGATATGTAGACATTAATGAAGATCCAGGGTGGACTAAAGACTGACCAAAATGCAAAAGACAGGCCTGATAGAGAAAAATTGGGATGGTGTTGTTTTGAACAGATGTAGAGAGCAGAAGAGAACCTGGTTTCTCTCTTCAGGGCTAGAAAAGATGATTCCTCTAGGTACCCTCCTCAAGGGGGAGAGAATGGATTTGTGCACTAAAAGGTGGGATGCTAGATAAGGGTGAGTGTGTGAGGACACATCCTAATGTGAGCTTCTAACCAAACCAGGATCCCCTCAGAAGGCCTCAACCTCAGGTATTCAATTCCTGGTGAGAATGGGCCTAGTGAGGCCTCATACTATAGAAGTCAACACCACATTGCACTGCAGTAGATGAAAGCATGAGGTCTCTTGACTTAAGAGCACAGGTTCTAGAGACAAATAGCTCGAGGTCCCATTTCAGCTGAAAGTTGGACAAGTTCTTTCACCCTTCTGTGCCTCGGTCTCTTCAACAGTAACATGAGGATAATGTGATTGTAAGTACCCCCAGGTTGTTGCAAGAATTTAACAAATTATGTGTAGAAAACACTTGCCCCAGAATACAGCACATGGTAGACATCAATCAGGTAGTTCATATGATTTCATTATATAGCAATGGGGATGGTTGGCAAAAGAGGAACATAAGATTTAGGGGCTTTCCAGAACATCCTGTATGCCCAACTATTTAAACTATTAATGACAGTTCCTCATCAGTAATGGTGGCATGAAATGAGCTCTACACTGGAGGTCAGAAGAACTGGGTTTGAGTTCTGGCTCTGTCACGCTTTACTAGGGCCATGAGGAATGCATTCACTCCCTCTGGGTCTAGGTTTCTTCACCTGTGCCTTATTTAGCTCAAGGTTATTGTGACAATCAAATGGAAATATACATTTAGCCTCTACCTTGTGCTGATTACTGCTCCCTGGCCTGGACTGCTCCGGAGAGGGCCAGGCTAGTGGGGAGGATTATTCATGTGAAAGTCATCATCAGGTGCTATAGTAAGCTGCAAAGTGCAAAACAAGTTTTAGTTGTGGATGTGCACATTACTATTACTAGAACATGAATGTAAAGTAATAGTCAAAGAAGAGAGATTGAAAAGTACTTTAAAGTTCAATGTAGTATCTATCTAATGTAAGCAGGCTAAGTATTTAGTCAAAGGCCACAGATTTACTTGTGAAACTAATGAGACCAGAAAGAACTCCTTAAGGGTGGGACACTGGGACTCTCAAGCTTACTGCTAATGCCATGGAGTTCTCCAATATCTAAGCTAGTATTTTTCTGTTAAATTTGTTTTGGTGTGATTTCAGTTATTCCTTTCAGTTTCTCCCCATCCTTCCCATAAGCAGCCAGTCAGGTCACACTGATAAGTAGTATGTTCCAGACAAAGCCAAATTTGAATATAGCAGTGTCCCATACAGGTCCCAAATACCTATAAAGACTTTTGACAGCCTTGAGGCAATAAAATATTTCTCCCTCAGAAGAGAATTAAAATATCAATAAGAAAACATTACAGTTGCTCATTTGAGTCCAAGATGGTGAAGGAATAGGAGATATTCATTTCATTTGGTGCCAGGAATTCAGTAGATCAAATCATTCTGAAAACCCAGGAATTCAACCAGAGATCTAAGAAAAGAAGAGCTACAACTCTACAAATAGCAAAGTGACCACTTTCTGCAAGAATGACAAGACAGAAAAACTCACTTCAAAAAAGAGAACAAGAGGCAGTACTGACAGTCAGGGACCTAATCAATATGGATATAAGTAATATGTCAGAATTAGAGTTCAGAATAATGATTATAAAGATATTAGCTGGGCTTGAAAAAGCATAGAAGGCATTAGAGAACCCCTTTATGGAGAAATAAAAGAATTAAACTCTAATCAAGTCAAAAACAAAAAGGCTATTAATGAGTTATAATCAAAAATGGAGGCTCTAAGTGGTAAGAAAAATGAGGCAGAAGATTTAATGATATATAGAAGACAAAATGATGGAGAATAAAGAAGCTTTGAAAAAGAAAAACAGCTATTGGATCATGAGGGGAGAATTCGAAAGATAAATGATACCATAAAGCAAAACAATATTATAATAATTGGGATCCCAGAAAGAGAGAGAGGCAGAAGATATATTGAACCAAATTATGGCAGAGAACTTCCCTAATTTGGGGAAGAAAGCAGGCATTCAAGTGCAGGAGGCACAAAGAACCTCCCTCAAAATCAATAAAAATAGGTCAATACATCAACATATAATGGTGAAACTCGCAAATCTTAGAGATTTGAGAAAGAGAAAGAGAAAATGCTGAAAGCAGCTCCAGACAAGAGGTCCATAAGCTACAAGGGTAGAAACATTAAACTGGCAGCAGATATACCCACAGAGACCCAGATGGCCAGAAAGGATTGGCATGATATATTCAGGGTGCTAAATGAAAAAAAATATGCAGCCAGGAATATTTTATCCAGCAAGGATGCCATTCAAAATAGAAAGAAAGATAAAAAGCTTCCAGGACAAAGAGAAATTAAAGAATTTATGATCATTAAACCAACCCTGCCAGAAATATTAAAGAGGATCCTTTAAGCAAAGAGAGAGCCCAAAAGCAACATAGACCAGAAAGAAACAGAGACAATATACGGAAACAGTGACTTTACAGGTAATACAATGGCACTAAATACATATCTTTCAATAGTTACTCTGAATGTAAATGGGCTAAGTGCCCTAGTCAAAAGATACATGGTATCAGACTAAATAAAAAAGCAAGACCCACTTAAATGCTGTCTATAAGAGACTCATTTTACACCCAAAGACACTTCCACAGGGATGCAAAGGGATGCAAAACCATTTATCATGCTAATGGACATCAAAAGAAAGCTGAGATAGCAATCCTTATATCAGACAAATTATTTTAAACCAAAGACTGTAATAAAAGATGAGGAAGGACACTATATGATGATTAAAGGGTCTATACAACAAGAAGATCTAACAATTGTAAATATTTATGCCCCTAACTTGGAGGCAACCAATTATATAAACCTATTAATAACAAAATCAAAGAAACACATTGAATATAATACAATAATACTAGGGGATCTAAACACCCCCATTCATAGCAATGGACAGATTATCTAAACAGAAGGTCAACAAGGAAAGAAGGGCTTTGAATGACACATTGGACTAGACGGATTTCACAGATATATTCAGAGCATTCCATCCAAAACAACAGAATACACATTCTTCTCCAGTACACATGGAACAGTTTCCAGAATAGATCACAGTATGTGTCAAAAATTGGGTCTCAACTGGTACCAAAAGATTGGGATCATTCACTATATATTTTCAGACCACAGTGCTTTCAAACTTGAACTCAATCAAAATAGGAAATTTGGAAAGAACTCAAATATATGAAGGCTAAAGGACATCCTACTAGGGGCACCTGGGTGTCTCAGTCATTAAGTGTCTGTCTTCAGCTCAGGTCATGATCCTAGGGTCCTGGGATCAAGCCCCACATCGGGCTCCCTGCTCAGTGGAAAGCTTGCTTCTCCCTCTCCCACTCCCCCTGTTTGTGTTCCCTCTCTCACTGTGTCTTTCTGTCAAATAAATAAAATCTCAAATTAAAAAAAAAAAAAAGAGCATCCTACTAAAGAATGAATGGGTAAACCAGGAAATTAAAGAAGAATTTTTAAAATTCATGGAAACAAATGAAAGTGAAAACACAACAGTTAAAACTTTTCCGATGCAAAAGTGGTCCTAAAAGGAAAGTATATAGCAATACAACAAGCCTTTCTCAAAAAAACAAGAAAGGTCTCAAATACACAATTTAACTTATATCTATAGGAGCTGGAGAAAGAACAGCAAATAAAGCCTTAATTCAGAAGGGGAAAAGATTTACTAAAGATTAGAGTAGAAACCAATGAAATAGAAACCAAAAAACAGTAGAACAGGTCAACAAAACTAGGAGCTTGTTCTCTGAAAGAATTAATAAGATTGATAAACCCCTGCCAGACTTATCAAAAAGAAAAGAGAAAGGACCCAAATAAATAAAATCATGAATGAAAGAGAGATCACAACCAACACTGAAGAAATACAAACAATTGTAAGAACATATTATGAGCAACTATATGCCAACAAATTAGGCAATCTGGAAGAAATGGATGCATTACTAGAGACATATAAACTACCAAAAGTGAAACAGGAAGAAATAGAAAATCTGAACAGACTCATAACCAGCAAGGAAAATCTCCCAACAAAAAGAATCCAGGGCCAGATAGCTTTCTAGGGTAATACTACCAAACATTTAAAGAATTAATGCGTATTCTTCTGAGCCATGGAAATGGAAAGAAGGAAAACTTCCAAACTCATTTTATGAGGCCAGCATTATCTTCATCCCAAAATTAGACAAAGACCCTACCAAAAAAGGAGAATTACAGGCAAATATCTCTGATGAACATGGATGTAAAAATTCTCACCAAGATACTAGCCAATAGGATCCAACAGTATATTAAAAAGATTATTCACCACAACCAAGTGGGATTTATTCCTCGGCTGCAAAGGTGGTTCAATATCCACAAATCAATCAATGTAAAGCACTGTATTAATAAAAGAAAGGACAAGAGCCATATGATCCTCTCAATAGATGCAGAAAAAGCATTTGACAATATACAGCATCCTTTCTTGATTAAAATTCCTTGCAGTGTAGGGATAGAGGGAAAACACCTCAATATTATAAAAGTCATCTACAAAAAGCCCACAGCAAATAATCTCAATGGGGAAAAACTGAGAGATTTCCCCTAAGGTTAGGAGCACAGCAAGGATGTCCACTCTCACCACTGTTATTCAGTATTGTACTATAAGTCCTAGACTCAGCAATTAGACAACAAGAAGAAATAAAAGGCATCTGAATCAACAAAAAAGAAGTTACACTCTCACTCTTCACAGATGACTTGATATCCTGTGTGGAAAACCCAAAAGACTCCACCCCAAAATTGTTAGAACTCATACAGGAATTCAGAAAAGTGGCAGGATATAAAATCAATGCACAGAAATCAGTTGCATTTCTATACACTAACAATAAGATAGAAAAGGAGAAATTAAGGAGTTGATCCCATTTACAACTGCAACAAAAACCATAAGATACCCAGGAATAAATCTAACCAATAGGCAAAGGATCTATACTCAGAAAACTATAGAACACTCATGAAAAAAGTTGAGGAAGACACAAAGAAATGGAAAAACATTCCATGCTCATGGCCTGGAAGAACAAATATTGTCACAATGTCTATGCTACCTCGAGCAATCTATACATTCAACACAATCCCTAACAAAATACCAGCCACTTTTTTCACAGAGATAGAACAAATAATCCTAAAATTTGTATGGAACCAGAAAAGATCCCAAATAGCCAAAGGAATGGTGAAAAAGAAAACCAAAACTGGTGGCATCACAATCCCCCACTTCAAGCTCTGTTACAAAACTGCAGTCATCATGACAATGTGGTATTGGCACAAAAACAGACACATAGATCAGTGGAACCAAATAGAGACCCCAGAAATAGACCCTCAACTCTACTCAACTAATCTTTGACAAAGCAGGAAAGAATACCCAGTGGAAAAAAGAGTCTCTTCAACAAATGATGTTTGGAAAATTTGTCAGCCAAGTGCAAAAGAATGAAACTGGATCATTTCCTTACACCATACACAAAATAGACTCAAAATAGACGAAAGACCGAATCTGAGACAGGAATCCATCAAACACAGAACAGAGAAGAACACAAGCAGCAACGTCTTCAACCTTAGCCACAGCAACTTCTTGCTAGACACATCTCCATAGGCAAGGGAAACAAAAGCACAAATGAGCTATTGGGACCTCATCAAGATAAAAAGTTTTTGCATAACAAAGAAAATAGTCAATAAAACTAAAAGGCAACCTACAGAATGGGAGAAGATATTTGCGAATAACATATCAAATAAAGGGCTTATCCAAGATCTATAAAGACCTTATCAAACTCAACACCAAAAACAAACAAACAAACAAACAAAAACAAAGAATCCAGTCAAGAAATGGGAAGAAGATATGAACAGACATTTCTCCAAGAAGACATATAAATGGCCAACAGACACATGAAAAAATTCTCCACATCACTTGGCATCAGGGAAATACAATTTCCACAATGAGATACGACCTCACACCAGTTAGAATGGCTAAACAAGGCAGGAAACAACAAATGCTGGTTAGAATGCAGAGAAAGGGGAAGTCTCTTACATTGCTGGTGGGAAAGCAACTTGGTGCAGCCACTCTGGAAAACAGTGTGGAGGTTCCTCAAAAAGTTGAAAATAGAGCTGTCCTATGACCCAGCAATTTTACTACTAAGGATACTCCAAAGATACAAATGTAGTGATCCAAAGGGACACCAGCACCTCAATGTTTATAGCAACAATGTTCACAATAGACAAACTATGGGAAGAGCCAAGATGCCCATCAACAACTGAATGGATGAAGATGATGTAGTGTATATATATATAATAGAATATTATTCAGTCATAAAAAAAAATCTTGCCATTTGCAATGATGTGGAATGGAACTAGATGGTATTATGCTAAGCAAATTATGTCAATCAGAGAAAGACAATTATATGATCTCACTGATAATGTGGAATTTGAGAAATAAGGCAGAGGATCATAGGGGAAGAGAGGAAAAAATGAAACAAGACAAAACCAGAGAGAGAGACAAACCATAAGAGACTCTTAATCCCAAGAAACAAACTGAGGGTTGCTAGAGAAGAGTGCGGTAGGGAGAGGGAATATCTGGGTGATGGACGTTAAGAAGGAAATGTGATGTAATAAGTATTGGGTATTATATAAGACTGGTGAATCACTGACCTCTACCTCTGAAACTTGTAATACATTATATGTTAATTAATTGAATTTAAATAAAAAATTAAAATTAAAAAGAAGAAAACATTGCAGTTTATTGGAAAGTTATCAAACTGAATAGTTAATCAGCTTAAGCAGTAAAACTCCCCAGTCAGAGCAAATAAAGAAAATCTTTCTCTGGAGGCTTTCAGAAGTAAAGGAAATGACCACCCCTTAGAATCAGCCTTGTGACTATTATAATATTTGTTTCAATCTTACACCAAAATTATTTAGGTCATTTCCTGCAATTGATAGAATTGTCCATTAGTGTGATGACATTTGTAGTCTCAGAGTCAAGGAGATTTGTTTGGAATGCTAAGAAGCTTCACACAAGTCTGCTCCTATTAACTTATTTACTCTAACAGTATATAAATGTTTTAGAACATTTGGTTGCAGATATCAGTCAACAAATGGACAACTTAACAAAGAAAGTCACCACTGCTGGGTTCACCAGTTTCTACTCTGACCTAAAGAAGAGTGGGGATCAGGGGGAGTCAGTCCATGCCAACTCAAAAGAAAGCTTTTTGCTTCCAGGACTGGCTGCCCTCCCAATTATTAATGAAGACTCCTTTTTTCCATTTCCTAATGATGTCCACAGTTGAAGGGCAAACTGACTGCAGCTGAGGATTTAAGTAGAATATTTCAAGGACATTCATCATAAGTGGGTACAGAGAGACCAGACTCCTGTTTCAGCTTCAAGGTTTAAATGTCAAACACCTGGAGACATAATTACTCAACCTTAAAATCATTCTATGAGTTCATTGCTCTGGTTCAGGGAAAGTCAAACTAGTAAGTTAAGTTCAAGATACCAGGCTGGGGGAGGAAAGGGTGCAGAAGGTTGTGGGAGGGCAGCGAGGGAGAGATTCATGACTATGGACTTAATCCAAGAGCATCTTTGCCCCATTACACTACAGCTAGGACATAGTGCACTAAAAAGCTGTCTATACATAAACTTGGATGAGAAGAATGAAGGATTCCCTGTATGCTTGAGCAATCAGGTACAAGCAATTCAAGGCTCTTACTGAAAGTGATCCAAAATTTTGCCATGAAGAATTTTAATAGGAATTTTAATATTGAAAGAGCTTCTTCTTTGTTTCAAGTTTAAGTCAGCTACTATTTCTAACTTCTTAGGTCTAATTCCTGAGACCTAAAGGACCATTCGCTAGCATCAACGGATTTCTAGAGAACAGACCTTTGTCTTTAGTTTCAAATGTTCTGATCCTGATTTCTTTACCCTCTACACCTAATTTCCTTATACTACTCATCCACTGTGTTGTTTCAGTCAGTCTGAATATAAATGAAAAAACAAAAGAGCATGCAGACTAAGGATAGTCTGATCAATTCCACATACTTCCAGGAACCCTTGACTTCAAGATGTTTCAGAATTCTGAAAGGCAGGGCTCACACACTCTTCTCAACTGACCAAATTCCACTGCATCTTATTACTCATAAAATACACTTTTCCATTTCCAGTGGGCATGTAAAAAGGATTCCTATTGTACTCGTGCAAAAATCACAGCTAGAAAACAGTATCCTAGCTGCCCAGCAACTTCCCAGCAGCCAGAAACTATCCTCTCACCCCAAGATGTCTCCTAACACTCACTGTCTTCTGCTATGGCACAAGAAGCAGAAATGACCAGAGTGGCTAAAGAAAAGGAAGAAAGAAAAAGTCCAAACCTTAAATTAGGTCACACAGAAATGGTGAGTGACAAGACAAACTAGAAACCTTTACAACCTTATGATTTTACCTAAAACCATGAAAATGCTGAAATCTAGCATATTATCACACATATATCAAATACTTATAATTACTACGGCTTGTACATCCCCTAGAATCTAGCCAAACATTTATTTTCTTTTCCTGACCACCCAGTGGAAACCCTACTGGATGGAAATTATTTCCAGGAAAAAGAATTCACTCATCCTTACTGAATGCTAAACAAAGTAAAACAATTCAAAGTAATTTTTTAGCCTAATAAGATCTCTAAATTTGACTTAAGAATTTAGTCAATGCCACCTTCTTAATTAATAAGGATTATAAATGAGAATGTAAGACGGACAGGAAATGCAAATCCAGCTGTAATAGAGAACAAGGGGTCACTTCTAATCTTGAAGTTAAGGACCCAGTTAAAAGATAAAGATAAAAAAGATAAAACCAGTATATCTCCAATACAATGTAGATCTTAGTTTATCTTTCCTTTTTTTTTTTTTTTTAAGGTTTCATTTATTTATTTGACAGAGAGAGATCACAAGTAGGCAGAGAGGCCGGCAGAGAGAAGTCGGGGGGCAGGGGGGAATAGGCTCCCTGCTGAGCAGAGAGCCTGATGCAGGGCTTGATCCCATGACCTGAGCCAAAGGCAGAGGCTTTAACCCACTGAGCCACCCAGGTGCCCCAGTTCATCTTTCGTCTTGTTAAAGTTTTGGTTTATGCAACCAAACTACTCTACTTTGGTAGAGTCTTTGGTTGAGTAGTCTTCTTCTTCCTGAATGACTGCTGAAGAACATAATCCACCCCAATCTATTTTTGCCAAAGCTGCATGTGATCATTTCAACCAGATTAATGGAAATTCTGGGCATGGACGTACATGTGACATCAGTGTAAGAAGTGGTATCAAGCAACCTAACTGCAAAATTCATAGCATGTTTTCACATAAAAGCTTACGGGCCTGATAATTAGCTATAATTTATTATGTTTAAAGTTGGTGGTCAATTTATCAAAGCAGGAAAGTCAAAATATTTGTTTCACCTTCTAAAAGTAAGAGTTCAAAAACTCAGGTTCCTAATAGGATAGTCATGGAAAATAATTGTTCTTTTACATCTATACACAATCACTTGGAAATGATTGGCCCTAATCCTTTCTCAAAGATTATTCATTAAAAAGACAAAACAAAACAAAAACAAAACACTCAAAGGGCAATTTGCTGGGTGCTGGAAATAAGAGGATAATTTGATGTGGCCTCTTCATTCCAGGTGTTGACTACCTGATATATATAGAACTAATTTTAGGACAATGTGATATAAGTCATAATATAGGTATGAACCAAATATTGCAAGTACACCATTGTCTGAGAATCCCTTGTCAAATTTACTTCAAGTAGGAGCTCATTTTTTACAAAATATTTGTTTCATTTCACAAAGCTAAAAGCTCACAAACTTGGGTTCCTATTAGGACAGTCATAGGAAAATAGTTGTCACTGTACCCACCAGCAGCTTAAATCAATTTCTGTTCAGTGGATATGATCATTTATTACACCCGTGGTGCTGGGAGTACCCACAGAGATGCAGTCCTATTAGAGGGTCTTCTTGAAAGTATACCATGGCGGGAGCACCTGGGTGGCTCAGTGGGTTAAGCCTCTGCCTTCGGCTCAGGTCATGATCTCAGGGTCCTGGGATCGAGCCCCGAGTCGGGCTCTCTGCTCAGCAGGGAGCCTGCTTCCCTTCCTCTCTCTCTGTCTGGCTCTCTGCCTGCTTGTGATCTCGGTCTGTCAAATAAATAAAATAAAATGCTTTAAAAAAAAAAAAAAAGAAAGTATACCATGGGAGTTCTCAGCTTGTGCAAATATCCCAAGAATTACTAGAATATTTAAGTTATTGGAATCGTTTCCCTTACTGTAAGCCTTAGAAGTTTAAAAAATGTGTTTTACAAGATGGGATTGGGAGGGAGACAAACCATAAGTGACTCTTAATCTCACAAAACAAACTGAGGGTTCCTGCGGGGAGGGGGATTGGGAGAGGGTGTTGGGGTTATGGACATTGGGGAGGGTATGTGCTATGGTGAGTGCTGTGAAGTGGGTAAACCTGGCGATTCACAGACCTGTACCCCTGGGGATAAAAATACATTATATGTTCATAAAAAATAAAAAATTAAAAAAGGAAAAAAACAAAACGAAACAAAACAAAACAAAATGTGTTTTAAAGTTAGGGAGAAAGAAACCTACTGTGTGCACAAGTTTTAAATATTGTTTAAGGCGGTTTCCAGAACTATAAAATGAATTTCCCTTTTTTCTTTTTAGCAGCACAGTTGCAGTGCTGCAAACACAAGCCAACTTGCAAATACAGACTCACTCTAAGGTGGCAAAAGCCATTTCAGGATGCATCAGGAGAGTTTAACAGGAAGTCTTCCCCCTCTCATTTTCTAGTTCAGTGTTTCCACTGGAAACATTGGAAACTGGAAGGGAAGGTTAAAAAAAAAAAGAAAGAAAGAAAGAAGAAAGAAAAAAAGTTCCAGAGTTTAAAAATGTCAGCATTTGACTGATTGGAGTAGCTTTCCTGGCTTAACCAGCAAGTTGATTTGATGGGTTCATCCGTTAATACAGTAAAACACATGTTAAAGATTACAAATTGTTTAACAAGTTTTGACAAACAAGTCCCCTGGTGGTCCCGAAATTTCTGAGAAGCAGATGGAAGGGGGACAATTTTATAGATTCCCCCTTCCTATCTGCACAAAGCCACAGAGGTCTAAAGTAGGTATTAGTGCAAATAAGGGACATTGTCAGACAATAAAGAGACACAATTGCCTCTGTTAGCACAACAATTAATTTTGTTTGCAGAGTACCAGTCAGTCTATTTGTTACCAGGAATGTGCTAATTATTCTTGCTAATTACATGCAAAACATTCATTATCACCTATAAGTGGAGCCGGACCCCTCATGTTTCAGTGACAAATTAATTACTGTGTTTTCCTTCTGAATGTATTTCTAGTCAGTTCTGGTATTATCTGAAAAATAAATGGTTTAGCAGCCCGCTTGTCTCTCAGAGCCACTCATTAAAATGAAAAGTAGGCCTGCAGAGCTATATCAATTTTCCTTCCCTATTCTATTAGGATGGTAGTCCCTGAAATTCTCCGAAGTTCTACCACAAATTTATAAACTCTGAAGCCTGGTAAAATGCATGCAGCTGTGTCATTTAGTACCAGATGCCTATTTCCACCAGTGACCACTCACTGAAATCAGGAAGATACAAACTAAAGAGCAAAGGATCCTATACCCTGAACACTCACGGGCCCCTTTGGCCTTGTTGTTGTTGTTTTAAGATTTTACTTATTTATTTGACACAGTGAGAGAAATCACAAGTAGGCAGAGAGGCAGGCAGAGAGAGAGGAGGAAGCAGGCTCCCCACCAAGCAGAGAGCCCAATGCGGGGCTGGATCCCAGGACCCTGAGATCATGACCTGAGGCTTAACCCACTGAGCCACTCTGGCGCCCTGGCCTTGTCTTTTAAAAAGTTGGGGCAACATCGTGTTGTCTAGTCCAAATTTAGAATAACTGAGTTTTATCCCTCCTCAACATGGGATTCAGTCAATCACAAAGCAGATCTTGAATTGCCAGCTTCTTTGGCCCTTCCATCTTGGTTGGGAACAAACCTGACAGTATAGAGGCACATATTTGTATTCTAAATGTGGATTACATCAGAAAGACCAGTATCTGCGCATATGTAATTCTGCCTTGACCCTATATTGCCTGGAATTGTTCTGTCTTGACTGGTCCTAACAGGCAAGGAGCCAATCTTTTTTTTTTTTTTTCCAAGATTTTATTTATTTGAGAGAGAGTGATGAGAGAGAGTACAAGCAGGGTGAGGGGAAGAGGGAGAAGCAGACTCCCCACTAAGCAGGGGACCCCACCCCCACCCCATGTGGGACTCTGTCCCAGGTCATGACCCAAGCCAAAGGCAGAAGTTCAACTGACTGACCCACCCAGACACCCAGGAACCAATCTTTCTCTTTCACTCTCTCCTCACCTTACACTGGCTCACCATAGTGGCAGCTGACTAAAGGCTTACGGAATGAAAAGATGGATCTGCCTGGCTTTGGGCCCATTCTGATGTGTATCCTGAACCAATAATTTGGGGTTAGCTCTCACTAACTCCTCTTCCCACCATTTAAGCTCACTTTCAGGAAGTCTTTAAATTAGCATTTCAGGATAAAAGTTTGCTCCTGATGGGGAGGTGGGAGAAGGCTATGGTGCCACCATCTCTATACTCCCAGAAGTCCTCTAAGACCAGTTCAGGTACATGGCTCCTTGGAAAGCCAGCATCATCTCCAACCCCACTGGGTTCAGAATGGACCAGAGCCTGAGGAGAAACTATCTCCATTTTAATCAATCATCTTCCTTTAACCCACTATGTGCCTACAACTCTCGTGGCATATTTAACAAAGTCAGGTTTTCATGGTCCCATAAGTTTGTATCCGTGTTCTTTCTAAATCTTCCTCTTATGGGTCCCTTCATATTTGCCTTGGCTCTTTTCAGGTGCATGTGCTTTTTATACACAAACATTTGTCTAATTTCTGCAATAGCTCTAAAATAATGAAGTTTTCACTGTCACATACTTTATTCTTTACACTATTTTCAATTTAAAACAGCATATTAGTGGACATATAGCAAGCTAAATGAACATCTGCTGGAGGCACACATAAATTTCACATTGAAATAATCCACTGTAGTTGATTTTTTCAGAATTTGTGTTTATGGGCTTGTGGCTGTTATGTTTCACAAAGGAAGATGTTTAGAGTTTTGACTTCTTTGTTTTTAATATCACATCTATTTCTTTCTCTAATTTTCCTAAGTTGGTGATCACCTCGTCTGAAATGTGTAAGTTTAAATAGCTAAAGTAAAGCAATATGTGCCTTAATACGATGAAACCAAAAATGCCGTAACAGATCATGGGCATATTTCTGCCTAATTTCTGGTATGATAACAGGGAGAGCACGTAGCTGAATTTAATCTCTGCAGCAGGTCACATCTATCTCAGCCTCCCTTTCTTCACCTCCCCGTGCCTTTCAATGTCCTGTACCCTACCAGGTCACTACCATGTCCACACCTTGCTTCTGCTTTCTCCACCTTTCCAAAATCCCATCCCTTGTTTTTATTCATTCTCCAGCGTTTACCTGTTTACTATTTATAATTTTATTTTTTTTTACTCTTTTACTATTTAACCACTGTTTAACACTTTTTATATAGTCTAATTTCTCTTCTTCCTATTACTTCAAGGTTTTGCTAATATCAAATCCATGTTATTTTAGCCAGTCTCCTACCACTTGTAGATCTTCACAGGAGTTCTAGAGGTCAAGTTAACCCAAAGGAATGAATTTCTAATGGTGAGAATGGCTAATAACGTGGTATCATGGTGACAGAATTATTTCGGAAATGGCAGGAAGCCGTTGGCAATCCAGCTGCACAGTCATACACAGTATGTGACTACTTATCCAAATGAAACATTAGTCTGGCCCTCCATTTTTTCTGTTCTTCAAGACCTTTAGGGGGAAAGACCACTCTCAAGAATACACTGAAGGAATTCTCTACACTTAAACTGACCTGCTCAACTAAATATCTAACAAAAGCTTCAATTTCTTAAAATAATAGGTGTTCTAAAATAGAAAGTGACTTTGTTATTCTCAGGGTAATTGTCCAGCATGCAATCCTTGAATGTCAGGCTTTGAGCTCAATGACCAGATCCCTTTGCAGGGAAAGTTAAGAGCATGCACCTTGGAGTCAAGGAGACATTGACCTTGCACCTGGTTCTTAATATTCTGTGACAAGTCTTGGTTTCTACATGAGTAAGACATGAGAACATCACAAGGTGGTATGAGGATTAAAGGTAAAAAAATATCTGACATTCAAGTACCTTATTGGCCAAGGAAATCCAGGCATGGTTAAAGAACGGCTCTATCATCTTTGCATGTTACTTGGATTTGCACATTATTGTCTCACCCATCTCCACAGAATTAAAGAAATAAGCAAATCCCAATTCCACTAACCTAAAAACTGAAGATCTCTTTCCCATTTAGCCTACACTTTCAAAAGAAAAAAGGAACTAAAAAAAGTTTTATGAATTTCTGGTATTAACAAGTACCATCATGCTGTGAGCCTGGGACACGCAAAGGATTTTAGGACAAGCAAAAGATGAGGAAAAGAGGCATGGTGGGTCTGAAGAGAGGAAAAGGCTGGACTCCAGTTCCAGGCTGGTTTTGAGGATAGTGGGCACAAGCTACAGCAGCCTTCTCCTGACTCCGGAGCTGCAGATCCATCTCTCATGCTCCCCACACTGCACATGAATATGGAATCCTCCACCAGGGACATTCCAATCTGAAACACACACATGCCATTGGCAGCAGATAAGAGGACATGTCAGGGGAAAATCTGATGTATCTTTGCCCTAGAGCTGATTTTCACCTGGCAGGGCCATGTTTCCAAAATCTTCAGTTCCTCTCTTCCCCTGCAGCTAAATTAACCCTAAAATTCTACTTCTTGGGCCCATTTCAGATCTCCAGATTTCACATATTTTCCTCCTACACAAGTTAAAACTATACAGTGTATCCTTCAGCAGCACTGATTTTTTATCAATTCCTGCAGAGAATGTTGCGTACCTCTCCAGAGTGAGGGATCGTCTGTCATACCGCTGGTAAGAACTACCAGCCCAGAATGAGTGCCAAAACTGTCCTTCTCCAGATAGTTCTGGTATAACTCACCCTTTGCGCTCTTTGGCAATCTAGCAGCATTCTATTACATTGGTCACAAAGACATCTTCTCTATGATACATAATCCATTTCCATTTGGTAACTCCCAAAGCAGTTCATTGAGAATATCGTAGAAAGAGTAAACTTAATGAATGATCCTTCTGAGAAATAATGTCAGAACTGGATTTCTGACTCCTCTCCCCACCCAAAATCTCACAGCAGAAAGATCTTAATAAAATCAGTGTTCCTTTAAGTTTTATTATGAAAAAATAGGTAATAATCAATGATATGTGCATGTACTATTTTCTCTAAGACTTGCAAATGTTACATAAGACTTTGATCATCACACTTACATCCCAAAAATGGACCGCTGAAAGAAAGCTATTCACATTCATTTCAAAAGAGTGTTAGAAAATATCACAGAAACTTAATTTTTGAATTTAGGTGGATTTTACTTACTGATTCCATGAATCAGAAAGCATTCAGTCAAGAAAACAGAGAGGAGCCCGAAGAATTATACAAAGCTACAGAGTTTTATAGACCAAGGTAAGCATGAACAAGAAGTTATACTAGTTATACTAGTCAAGCATGGATTGGCTGAAGCAGGGTTGCCTTCCTTATCTGGAATAATAAGGAACTTGGCTAGGTTAAGTTACAGAGCTGAGCAGGCAAGTTCTGAGTGGCTGGGTTTTGGTTTCCTTACATAGGCTGCTAGTTCTGGTTGGCTTACATAGGCTGCAAAGGTACTAGAATCACCTCAGTCTAAATTTAACTATAGAAACTGTCTTAGTTTAGACTACTATTACAAAGTACCATAGACTGGGTGGCTTAGAAACAATGGAAATGTATTTCTCATAGTTCTGAAGCCTGGCTGTCCAAGGTCAGGGTTCCAGCTCTGGTCCTGGTGAGAAACCCCTTCCATGTTATAGACTGCTGACTTCTTGTATATTCATGGTAGAAAGAAAGCAAGAGAGTTGTCTGGGGTCCCTTTCATAAAGGCATGAATCCCCTTCATGAGGGCTCACCCTCATGATCTAATCACCTCCCAAAGGCTCCACCTCCTAATACTGTCTTAGTGGAGGTTGAGAGTTCAACATATAAATGAGGGGTGGAGAGGATACAAACATTCAGTCCATTGCAAACACCTATGAAACTGAATAATGTAAGCACAACCCAGACAGCACTCAACACTCCACACTTTAACAGTCATTTAATAAGTTCTTGGAAACTGAGTTGCTGGGTGTCATTTGGGAGGTCTCTCTAATATTAAACCAGTCATCATCTCCCCGGTATTTACAATGAAGTCAGGAGTCCATGATAAGGTACTCAAAGTAAAAGAGAAGTTCCACCAAAATAGATGAGAAAGCATGTTCCCTCCAGAGTAGAGTGTTTAAATTTCATCACAAGAGTCAATCAAATTGGTTCATTTAATCAGTAAAACAGATCTAAATGTACCCTGAGCACCTGAAACTGGAAGGACAAGGAATAACTGGTTAACTCCGCTTTCACATCAACGCCTTAAAGAAAGGAATAGTCTGAGCCCCTGCTGTTGCCTGGTGCTGAGTTGCCCTGGCAGCTCAGTGACTGATCTGAACATAGATGTGATTTATTTGGCTGGAACATTGTATAGATTTTTATGGGCCAGAATTTAAAAATTGGGAGAGCTCACATAAATCTGCAGTTCCAAATACTTAAAAAAAAAAAAACTCAAAAAAAAAAAAAAAAAAACCAACCAAGAAAACAACAAAAAACCCCACAACCAAATATAAACCTGGTTTTCTGCATTTCACAGCACTGGTTATTATATGTGTTTTCCCTATAAAATCTTTTGACTTATAAAATGTGCACGTTTGGATTTTAACTAGTCATCTGGTTCAAAAGTTGTGCAAATAAACAAAATGTGAAAAAAAAATCAGAAGTTCTGACAATATCAGGCCATGTCCCTGTATGACAAGAGTTGGCTGAACTGGGCACAGGCACCCTCTGTAGCAGAGGCCAGTAATCTTGAGGGCTCTACTGCTTCCCCCCGACCTTCTGTAATTTTCTATCTGGCTCACTTGTCTCCTACCTTATCTGCTTGGCCCATGTTGGCATGACAGTTTCTGACTGAGCTATAAATAAGTAATAAATATATTTAATATTTACTGATTCTTCAGGTGTTCTTGAAGATTTATTTATTTTTTATTTGAGAGATTTTAAAAAAGAGTGAGCATGGTGAGAAGGGTAAGGAGTGAGGAGGGGCAGAGGGAGAAGGAGAGATAGAATACCAAGCAGACTTTGTACTGGGTGCAAAGCCCCATGTGGAGCTTGATCCTATGACCAGAGATCATGACCCCAGCAGAGAACAAGAGTCAGAACCCCAATGACTGAGTCACCCAGGTGTCCCCTCAGGTATTCTTTAAAGGTCATACTAATCCTGAAGAGAATCTTGGCAGAAAAAATGGAAAGGTTTTTTTTTGCCTAGCACAATCTAAAAAGAAGAAAGGATCCCTAAGAATGTGAAAGGTTATTAAAGACTTGGAGGAAGAGGATGGTCCAAGAGGATAGAGTTGACCACAGAGCAGGAATTCTAACCAGGAGGTGATACAGCCACCCTGTATGTGAACAACTCTATTCTTGAATGGGACAAGGAGTTGCATTGAAACCAAACCATTCTGATGAGAAACTAAACACATTTTTGGTTCTGAGGTGTATTCCATAATCAGATTGCTTTATAAAGCAATGTACAACCAAAAAAATGCCATCGGTCTTACAGAGAGTCTGGAAATCAACCTGTCCATGATTCATGAAAACACTGCATGAAAAGCTAGCCCACCCAAGACCCCTGGCAGATGCAGACAGGTAGACAATATGCTATCTAAAAGACCAAAGTGATTAAAACAATCTCCAGAAGATGAAGGAGTCTTACTCACTAGGAAACAAGGTAGATTGTCAGCAATTAGGCAAATCAGGACAAGAGAGGAAAAAATGATCAGAGAGAAAGCCCTTTCATGACTAATATCAGCCTTTAACAATGCCAGAGCCCACAGCGATCCCATTTTCCATGGCTTGTGAACCCTGTTTAAATTGCAAGACACAAAAAACACTTGAAATTGCTTCACTGTTTGTCCTAAAAAAATCAGAAAGAACACAGTTGAAAGGACCTTTGGAGATCACCTAGATTGGAAATCCTCGTTTTACAGATGAGGAAACTGAGGCTCAGAAGGTAACTTTGTTGGCTATGACAGAGCAGCTAACAGGGAGTTGAGATGAGCACTGCCTTCCCTACCACCTGCTGCTGCAGCCTTCTGATTTCTGAAACAATGCACAGCATGTCATTCAAGGAAATAGTATATTCTGTGATGCTTTGAATAAAAAAATAGTATCTCTTCAGAGAAGAAAATCTAAATAAGAGAAATAGAAGGTAGAATGGGCCTACTCTCCCTTCCTTATTAATTGATAAGAAGGATTCTTCTGAAAAATGCATATCATTTGTAACTCTCATCTTCCACTATGTTATTCTTTACTTCAGAGTAGAAAATGGTTCAAATATTTAACAAATGAAGCTAATTATTCAAAAATAGCTGAATTGCTAGTATAATGCCTAAGAGAATTCATTTTTTGAACATTTCTTCATTTCCAATGTAAATCCGAGGTAGCTAAGACAGCAGACAGGTTTGGAGAAAGAAAAAAAAAAAACCCTACCTTTATTTTCAGGCTTGCACTTGACTTGGGAAATAAGTTAATTATTAAACTAGTTTCATTTTTAAAAAGAAAATGTAATCATTCCTTCTTTATTCCAAATGTATGCTTTACTTAGGAGCAAAGATGTCATTCCATTTGAAGAACTGTTTGCTTGAGCTCAGAATTACCCCAGGGCAATGTATTATTGATAAATCCATTTTCTTATATAATCATCACTTCACATTTACAGCATTTCGTAGGATTCTATCTGTAACCTTAGCATGGCTTTCCTAGGCAAGGGTGCTAAGGTCCATGTTGCTCAGAAAAAAACAACCGTATTCTGCTAGGTTAACTTTTGTATTTGAAGCTTTAGAATAGTTTGACAAGACTTTCTCACAGAAAACACACAATTGAGGTTACTTGTAGCTATAAGGCCTGCAACATTTTAAGACTCATATGATTATCTGCATACATTTACATGTATTTAGAGCACCTCCATTCAAAAGAATAAAGGTCCACTTTCTATATAGAGATGGATATGGAGGCTATGACTGAGTGACAACACAAAGGCTTATTTAAACATTATTGGTCTCTGCATTCATTTATTTTCTGATGACAGAGGGGTCAGCTAAGGAACTTTACCTCTAATACCCTTCACTAAACCAGTATTGTACTTTTTGTCTTCCTTTTTTATTCTTGAGGGTTGGTTGGTCGGTTTTTGGCTTGTTTTTCCTTTTTTTGTTGTGTGTGTGTATTTGGCATTTACTTATGCAATGGGAGAAAAAAAAAAAAAACACCAGCTAACATGAGGTGAGAAAAATGCATGGTGTACTATAGCAGGATACTCAAGAATCTCTCAAGTGTTTGAATAAACACATACCACACCAATTAAAAAAAAAAAAAAGGAGCTGGTTTAGCAAAAAGACAAACATAGTCTTCCGAGGCTGTCCAATGGACAGGCATGTCCAAGTGCATTCCTGGAGCCTGGGACGGCACTAACACTTCCTTTCAGCCTAATGGGCCCTGAGCCCCATCCTTTGTCTGCTGATTAACTGCTCTGTTCATTGACCAAACCACTAATTGCATGTTCCTTATAGTTACCCTCCATTACTGTAAGAATTAATGAGACACAATTACAGCTCCCAGAAATCTCAGGCCTAGCCAACTGCACAGTACTCCAAATGAATTAGAACTCTTGAAGAGAAAAGAAGAAAAAAAACTAGTCAATTGTTCACAGGAAGCAGAATGTTTTTTTGTTTAAAAATTTGTATTTATTTGAAGTCGTTTCATAATTAGGCCCAGGGGGTGAAAGTAAGAGGAAAGAGAGAAAGAATGGATGAAGGACTTGGGAAATCATGAACTTTCCCTGAGAAATCACGGTGAATGCAAAGGAACATAAGTAATTCAGTTGTAAGAAAAACTTAGATATAAGAAAAATCAACAGAATCAATGCATGAATTTTACATAAAACCAGTAAGAAATCAGCTACTTAAGTAGAGCATATAGTACACAGAAACATACTGTAAGAAAGTCTTCTTCATTTTGTCCCCCATACAAATGATATTTTCTCCAATATTTTGCCAAAAATTCTAAGTTGTATTAATATTCCTCAGCTGGTGGAATTTGATGTTCATTAGAACCCATGGCTCATTTGCCTAGTTTTGTGGAAGAATTCCAAGTGACCCAAGAGGGGCTGGCTCTTTATACAATGGAGGAAAAAGAAGTAATTTTCCCATTACCAAAACTTTCCAAATTAAAAAAAAAAAAAAAAACCTTAACTCTGAATATGGACATAATTCCAGGATACTTTAAATCGCAATTATTCTAAGACTCCTTATAGGTTTTACTGATCTTGGTTTTCTTGACTTGTTCTCATACATTTCTATTAAGGTTATTTTATCACCAGTCTGACAAAAGTACTATTTTATTCCAATTTTCCCCCCAAATAAGGACATATTTATATTCTTACATACATATATATGCACACTCAAACAAATTATTGCTGACTTTTCAGAGGAGGTTTGTGTATCGACACACCCCATCCACCCCAGCAGGGCTGTGTCTACCTTCCATATCTCCTTCCTCCTTTGCAGAATTCCCTCACCCTCCCCTGCCTCTCAAATCTTATCCATGCTTCAAGGCCAGCTCCTTTACAACCTACCTCCCAACCCCATCCTCCCATCAAAAGAAATTACTCTCTCTTCTGACATCCTGAGGCACATATTGCTTGTACCAACTTGTACCAAACGTTTGTTACTTAATCATATGCAGTATCAACTTTTCTGCAAATAAATGCCTGGGTCTTTGTCTAGACTGCAAATTCCTTAAAGAAAGGAGAGAAAACTTTTCCTCCTCCCTCTACTACTGTCCTCCATCCCAAAGGGACACTTAGCGTTTGTTGCCTTATGTACCTGTGAGAACTTAATAAGCATTTAGGAATAAATAAATCCATGAATAAATGAATCAGTGCAGAAAAAGGCACTTTGGAGTAAAAAAGTAGATGATAAGAAACAGGAGTGATTTAACATGCTAAAACGTCTATGAACAGATATAGAGACAGTTGGCTAAGGGTTAGGGACCCAACGTCTTCCTCAGATCCACTTTATTTGAATATGCTTCAGGGGGAGGGAATTAATGAATGACTTTAAGGGAGGAGAGGGTTTCCTCTGGAGCTCTAGAAGTACAAGAACTCATTACAGGGAGGGGAAATGACCAAATGAATGGATTAGCAGGGCAATTAGAAATGCTGTGAGATGAGATGTTAGAACCGCAAGAGATTGAGAGCAAAGATTTTGGGTATTGATATGGATATAAAGGAAGTGGCCCATGCAAACATCCAAGGAGAATATTCATCTTAGTATCTAAAATGAGAACAAACGAGGTGGAGGCAATGAAGAGGGGATAGGAAGGTGAGCCCACAGTAGGTAGTTTCCTCGCTCTTTAGGAAAGGAAAGAAGAAGAAGAGGATATTGTGAGAAGAAAGGAGTACACAGCTGCAAGTGAACATGAGCACAAGAGAATAGAAAAAGTTGCCTTAGCTCTTAAGGGCAAGGAAAGGCAAACTTCCTGTCTCCCCCTGGCACGTCTACCAGTTTGCCAGCTTTCAAACAATTGCAGCTAATGTTTATCAGTACTGGTACCACCTCAAGAAATTAAAGTCTAGCTAAGAGGATAGGCTACCTCAGTTTTCTCTCAAAACATTATTTGTCAATAGGTATTCAATCTGGACAAGAAATAATAACCTTAAATAAATCTGAAATTTCAAGGAATTTCGATGGGGAGGGGGGATACAAAATACACACATTTATTCCTGACAAACACACTGAAAAGTGCAGCGTTAGGGACAAATATACACAGAAAGAGGATAAAGAATTTTGAAGAAAGGAGGGACACAAATACATAAGCTCACCATCCAGATTGTTATGGTCGTCTATAGATTGTCAAACTAAATTCTCACTGTACATCCAGATATTTAGTATATTGTCAACACCATCAGAATTAAGCTTTCATAACTTTGGGGATGTTGTATTGGTTTAATTTATCAAGCAAATTAATAGTTAGGGTTTTCAGCTAGACTCATTAGCTACAGGCATCTATAGAATAATGTCAACCAAAACCAAAACAATTCCATCACCTTGGCTACTTAATTTAAGAAAGTCAACTACCTATCAATAAAGTACTCAACTAAAAATTACATTCATTAAAACATTGTTTTAATTACAAACAAGGATATCAAAAAATGCTCAACCTCACCAATAGTATTGCTATATTACATTTACATAATAGGCATGTATATTTGTTATTATATGTGAAATTAAAAAATCAATAAGGACATTTTAATCATTAATTGATTCTAGAAGATGCACAATAACCAGGGTCCTCTAAAAAATTGGTGAACAAAAGTTTAAATTGATATAAGCCTTTTGGAGGGGAATTTGTCTCTAGTTAGTAAAAATGAAAATATGCACGTCCTTTAACTCAGCAATTCTTCTTACATAATTTTTCCTAATGAAGTGTTCTCACAAGGGCACAAAGCTATTTCTTTCAGCATTATTTCTAAGTGTGGAAAAATTAGAAATAGTGCACTTACTCAACAATAAGCAATTGGTAAAATAAATTATGGCAAACTATAAACAATGAGATAATATGCAATACATTTTTAATTAACTTACAATCCATATAGACTAACCAAAAAATGTACAAAGTATGTTTAATGAAAAAGTTAGTGCCAGAATGTATTTAGGATATATTAATATGCATCAATAATAATTACATACTAACTACTGCAACATATGTGACAAATTTTGGAAAAATACAGATAAGTTACCATGAAGGAGTGGTGAGTAGGCAGAGAAGAGATTACAAGAGCCTATTAATTTCCATTCTACACCTTTCTGTGCTCTTCCGAATTTTTTTATAACAAGAATATATTATTTGTGTAATCAGGGGAAAAAAGCGAAAATATAAAGAGTCAGTGCTCTAATTCTTTTGAAGATTCTTCCCAGTCAAGGTCAGCAATTCTACTACTAGGAAACGTGAATTTTTCCTCCCTGAGCGGCATACTAAACAACACTACAAGCACACCCACATGAGCTATCAAGCACCTTCTCAAACTCTCCAGGTTTTAACTAGCTTATTTCCACGTCTATCATTAGTTCCATCGTACCCTACATTCAAAAACAGCTCCAAAAGAGACTTGAAGCTATACTGAAAGAAAATGGGGATAATTTTAGACTTTCTTAACTAACATTACTCAGAGTAACTTGGACTCTTTTTAAGTAACATACCCATTGGATTTTAATGTATTTCAATGGCACAGATCTGTTTTTATATTTTAAAATATCAGTTGTAAACCCACTTTGTGAAATTGATTTATACACATATGTAAATATCAGTGCATGAACATGAATATTTAAGCAAATCTGCACCTAGTGGAATCAAATGTCAGCTTTAATACATGCTGTTACATGCTCAGAAACAGTCACTTGGGCCTCCTCCCCACCACCGCGCAATGTGAAGTTTCAGGCAGGTTTATATTTTGTATATTTGATCTTATATACAGATAATGTTGACAATGTAAGTCAAACTCTCCAAGAATGTAAGTCAAACTCTCCAAGACTAGTAACTTCCAGTTTCTGGTCCCTTAGGTGAAGAACTAAGAAGTTGTCACTGCAACCTAAGGAGTTAAAAGCTGACTAAACTAAAGTCAACAGCCATTCTTAGATCTGCCGGAGAAGCAAGGTCACAACACAAACTGCTACCCTGAAGATTGGAGGGACAAATTTACCTGGGCAGAAACCAGTGCTAAGGTAGGAAAATCTAAAAGCCGCACTTCACAAATGGCTGAAAACGGTGTTGGCAAGTCGGAAAGTTAAAAATTTCAGAGGAACCCAGTTGCAGGGACCTCAATGCTTCTGTGTGTTTCAGCTCCAATACCTCTAACAGGTCTTCACAGTTAATATTGGAGAAAAATCCCACTGAACCTCCAGCAGGGGGAAGGGGAAAAGGACTATTTTGAAACATGTCAGAGCACCAAGTCTTTTTCCCCAAGGCTGCTGTCAGGGAAAAGGAGCTAACCAGAGCCTAACCTGCTAGGATTTTATCAGAGTGTAACCTACCTGACAAGAGGGGAATGAATACCCAACTCCAGCGAACTCTAACCATTCTGTCCCATCCAAGAGGGGTTTAAAAAAAAACCAGAAGCACTGGTGAAGTTCACAGTCTCAGGTCACAGGCCCATCAAAAGACTGAGATCTGGGATACCTAGGTGGCTCAGTGGGTTAAAGCCTCTGCATTCGGCTCAGGTCATGATCCCAGAGTCCTGGAATCGAGCCCCGCATCGGGCTCTCTGCTCTGCGGGGAGCCTGCTTCCCCCTTCTCTCTCTGCCTGCCTCTCTGCCTACTTGTGATCTCTGTCTGTCAAATAAATAAATAAAAATTTAAAAAAAAAAAAGACTGAGATCTAATTATTGGGCAATAAAATGCTTTCCCTTCCCTCACACCCTACCACTCCATTACTAAAGCACTATTGATTACAATTCCTTTTACCTAGTATATCACGTCTGCCTTTTAACAAAAAAATTAGAAGTCATGCTAATGACAAAATCACAGTATGAAGAGATAGAATAAGCATCAAAACAATAGTCAGTTATGACAGAAACATTGGAATTATCAAGCCTGTAGTTTTTAAAACTATGATTACTAACCTAGATGCTTTAATAGAAAAAGTACACAGATAATGTAAGCAGAGAGATGGAAATTCTAAGAAAAATCAAAAAGAAATGCTAGAAATTAAAAACACTTATAAAGGGGCGCCTGGGTGGCTCAGTGGGTTAAGCCGCTGCCTTCGGCTCAGGTCATGATCTCAGGATCCTGGGATCGAGCCCCGTATTGGGCTCTCTGCTCAGTAGGGAGCCTGCTTCCTCCTCTCTCTCTGCCTGCCTCTCTGCCTGCTTGTGATCTCTCTCTGTCAGATAAATAAATAAAATCTTTAAAAAAAAAACTTATAAAAATGAAGTATGAATATGATGAGCTCATTAGTCGTCTAGACACAAATAAGGAAAAAAATCTCTGAACATGAAGATATGACAATAGAAACTTCTAAAATTGAGAAGCAAAGAGAAAAAAAAGGAAAAAACAGAATAGAGTATTCAGAAACATTGGGATAGTTACAAAGGGTATAACATATGCATAATAGCAATACCAAAGGAAAAGAAAACAAGAAAGGAATAGAATAAATATCTGAAGGGATAGTGACTGAGATTATACCAAAATTAATGTCAAACATAAAACCACAGACCCAGGAAACTCAGGGAACATTAAGCAGGATAAACAGGAAAAACACAAAATAAAATCCTACACTACAGCATATCATACTTAAACTTCAAAGATAAAGGAAAAAATCTTGGAATAAGTCAGAGGGAAAACACCTTAATTATAGAGTAGCAAAAATAAGAATAATTTGAATTCTTAGAAATCATGCAAGCAAGAGAAGAATGGAGTGAAATATTTAAAGTATTGAGAAAAGAAAACTATCAACCTAAACTTCTGTACATGAGGAATTTTCCCTCAAAAATGCAGGAGAAATACTTTTTCAGAAAAACAAATACTGATGGAAGTTGTTGCAAGTAGGCCTACTTTGCAAGAAATGTTAGAAGTTCTTTGTTGAGAAAGAAAATGATTTGGTCAGGGGCACCTGGGTGGCTCAGTCAGTTAAACATCTGACTTCTTCTCAAGTCAGGATCTCAGGGTCCTGTGGTTGAGCCCCAGTTTGAACCCCATGTCAAGCCCTGCAACGAGCTCTGCACTCAGTGTGGAGTCTGCTTCTCTCTCTCTCTCTCTCTCTCTCTCCCTCTGCCCTCCCCTCCACTCATACTCTATCTGTCTCTCAAATAAACAAATAAAATCTTAAAATAAGAAAATGATTTGGTCAGAATTTTGGATCTACATAAAGAAAAGGAGTACATCAAAGAATGAATTAATGAAGGTAAAATAAAAACTTTGATTTTTATCATTTTTAATTCATATGAAAATAAGTTTTTTAAATGAATTAAAAATGATAAAAATAAAACTTTAAAAAATAAGTTTTTAAAATGATAATAGCAACAATCTATTTGCTAGATAATATCTATATCTATCTATATATATGCTTATGTATTAATTAGCAAAATGAATGATAGCAATGGCACAAGGGACATGAGAGAGGAATTAGATGTATTTCATTATTATAAGATACCTGTATTACCCCTGAAGCAATAGAGTGTTATTTGAAAGTGGACTCTGGTTAGTTGTAAATATATATTGCAAACCCTAATCACCTTAACCATCTTAAAGAATAAAAAAAGAGATATAATTGGCAAGCTAAGAAAGGAGTTCTCTCTTATTTTCTAATAGAACCATATGAAATGATCAATTAAAAAATCCACAAATGACAGGGACATCTGGGTGGTTCAGTCTGTTAGGTGTCTGCCCTCAGCTCAGGTCATGATCCCAGGGTCCTGGGATTGAGCCCCACATCAGGCTCCCTCCCCAGTGGAGAATCTGCCTCTCCCTTTCTCTATCCCTCTGCCTCTCCTGCTTGTTTTCTCTCTCTCTCTCCCCCAAATAAATAAATAAAATATTTTCAAAAAATAATAAAACCACAAATAACAGAAAAAAGTGGAAGATAAAAATACAAAGAACAAGGACAAGAAATAGAAAAGAGCAACAAATATGGGAGAAGTTGGCCCAAATATGCCAATAATTATGTTAAACATCAATGGTTTAAATATACCAATGAAAGGACAGAGATAGAGTGGATCAAAAAGCTTGTCCATAAGAAACCTATTTTAGGGGTGCCTGGGTGGCATAGTTGGTTAAGCATCCAACTCTTGATTTCAGCTCAGGTTATGGTCTCATCTGTCTCAGGGTCTCATCTGTCTCAGGTCTCAGGGTTGTGAGATGGAGCCCTCATTGGGTTCTGTGCTTGGTGTGGGGTGTGCTTGTGATTCTCTCTCTCCCTTTACCTCTGTCCCTCCCCACAATCATGCTCCCTCTCACTCTTGCTCTCTAAAATAAATAAATCTTTTTAAAAAAGAAAGAAACCCACTTTAAATATAAAGACACATATAGATTAAGAGTGAAGGGTTGGAGAAAGATGTATGAGACTAAAATTAATCAAAAGAAAATAAAAATAGCTACTTTAATTTTGGAACAAACTTTATATCACAGAAAGTTACCAGAGATAGAGGGGGCATTACATAACATAAAGGGATCCATACTTCAAGAAGATAGAATAATCCTCAATTGTACATAACAATCCTTAATTGCATATACCTAATAACAGAGCATTAAACTGTATGAAGCAAAAACTGACACAACTGAAAGGAGAAATAGATGGCCACACTACTATAGTTGGAGATTTGAACACTCTTCTATCAGAAATGGACATATCCAGCAGCAGAAAACCAATGAGGACATAGTTAAACTCAATAGCAGAATTGGATATAATTGACATCCATACACCACTTTTTTTAACAAGAGCAGATTACTTATTATTCTCAAGACCACCTGGATTGTTTGCCAAGACAGACAACATTCTGGGCCATAAATCACACCATAATACATTTAAAATAACAGAAATCATACAATACCTGTTCTCAGAACATAATGAAATTAATCTATAAATTAATAACAGATAGCTGGAAAATCTCAAAATACAGATTAAACAAAACATTTTTCAATAAAACATGGGTTAAAGAAGACATCTTAAGAGAAATTTAAAAACATTTTCAACTAAATGAAAATCAAAATAAAACTTCAGAATTCACAGAATGCAGTAAAAGCAGTGCTTAGAGGAAAACTTACAGCATTCCATGTATATAATAGAAAAGAAGAATAGCCTAAAATCAATAATCTAAGCCTCCACCTTAGAAAACTAGAAAGAGTAGAACTAATTAAATCCAAAGTAAGCAGAAGAAAAAAAAATAATAAAAATTAGTGCAGAAATCAAAGAACTTGAAAACAGGAAAGCAATAGATAAAATTGACAAAATGAAAGCTGTTTCTTTGAAAACATCAATACAATGGATAAAACTTTAGCCAGACAAAGAAACAGAGAAAAGACACATATTACTAGTATCAGAAATAAAAGCAGGAATGTCACACAGACCCCATGTGTTATTAGAGTAGGCAGATAGTTAGGTTTTAACAGGATGCCTGGAGGCCAGAAAAGGAGAAGTGATGGCCAACCCAGCAGCAAGAAAGTCAGAGGCCTGTCCTCTAAAAGTGTACTTTTCCTTCAATATATTTTCCTAGTTACACCACTCAACTGCTCTGTCTGGTTGGTTCTTGAATTCTTTCTGATAATGAGAGACCCTGGCAGCATCTTTGGGTTGAGTTGAGTTGGGGCCTCAGGGCCTGGGGTCTTCCTAGTCCCCTTGACAACACATGCATATTAAAAGAACATTACGAAAACTCTATGTTTACAAGTTGAATAACCTGAATGAAACAAATCAATTCTTTGAAGGACATAATCTGCAAATTCACACAAGAAGAAAAAGGTAACATGAATCAATCTTATCTATTAAAGGAATAGAATCAATAATTAATTACCTTCCAAAACAGAAAACACCACATCTGGATGGGTTTACTGATGAATTCCACGAATTACATGAGGAAGAAATTATACTAGTAGTCTATGATCTCTTTCAAAAGTAGAAGGAAAACAAAGAAAGAAGAGACAAATCAAAAAACAGACTCTTAACTATGGAGAACAAACATGGTTACCAGAGGGGAGGTGCATGAGGGGGTGAGTGAAATAGGTAATGGGGATTAAGAATACATTTATCATGATTAGAGGAGGAGACAAGATGGCAGAGAAGTAAGAGTCATTGTTTCAACCTGTCCCCTAAAGTGAGCTGATTACCTACCAAAGAACTCTGATCACCCATGAAATCAGCATGAGATTAGAATTATACACGTCTGGATCACTATGGGGGCCGAAGATGCCCCTGGGCAGGTAAAGTGGAGTGGGAACATTGGACTGATATCAGAAGATAAACAAAAGGGGGAGGGAGCCACCAGAAGCGACTCATTGGAAAGTAATACCCCAATACGAGAGTGTACTGTGATTGGGAACCAGCATTAACTTGGAGTCTGGTTGAAAGCACTCAAAAAGAGCAAAAGATCTTAATGGGAAGTTGGTGGAATTGAGCAGTTAGGGACAGGGACTTAAGCCCATGGACCCAGAATGGCTGCTGCTGGCAGGGAACCAGAGAGCACTGCAAAGAAGCCAGGTCTTGATCCCTGAGCTGCCTGCACACCTGAGAGCATCTGTGTGGTGGTGCCTGTGAGGATGAGGGAGCCTGCTGTGGATGACAGCCCAGCTGGCAGAACCACAGCCTTTTGTACTCTCCATGGACGCTGTGTGACCAGGGTCTGAGTCACACCCCACACCCTTCCCTGAGAGAGGTGCATGCAGGTGCCAACCAGCTGGCTCTCTCTAGGACCTGGAGAGTCTGAGCACTCTCAGCCCAGGCCAGCGTGAGAATCTCAGTGATCTATCTCTGCTTGGGAACTCTGGCATTCTGGAGCTGCCCAGACAGCCTCGGCTAGTATTTCTCATGGTTTGGGTACAAGAGAGAGTTCCTGTGTCCCCAGAGATTGTGACTGGGGACATGCTCTGCCAGCAGGAGAGGGGGAATTTCTGTGCTCTGGAGCACCCAGAGGGGAACAGACTGAGGCTTCTCTCTGAGATGGAGGTCTGGGTGCAGTTTGCTTTCCTCTAAACCTCCAAAGAACCGCCAAAAGCCACCATGGAGAGAAAAAACAAACAAACAAACAAACAAAAAAACCTCCAGAGAACAAAAGCCTGAAAAACCGGTTTCCTCTGAGCCCAGCCCCTTGATGGGGGCAGGAATAAGAGTCCCAGACTCCCTGACAGGCCCTTCCCCGAGAAAGCCAGCCAAAACAACAAAAACAACAACAAGACAACCACCACTACTTCATAGATACAACTTATATTTTTAATTCGTTCACACTATTCTGGTTCTTTTCATTTTTTTTAATATAACTTTTCAATCTATTTACCATCACAATGAGATGTTCAGTACATCAAATTCCAAAATAACCTTTTAACCTGAAATTTTTTGATACACATACCTGTATTTTTCTTTTGTTTTTCTATTTTTTAATTTTTTAATTTAATTTTATTTTCTATTTTCTTTAATATTCATATAGAGATAAGCTTCAAGGTAATCCCCTTTCCCCAATCAATGCTACCCCTATAGGTAGACCAGTTTTAAGCCCCCTTTTATTTCAGGAAAGTTGAGTCCTTTAACAAAGATATCAAGATACATCCAGGAAGAATCAAAATAACCTTCCTCGCCCACACTGAGAATTTATAAACACCCTCCCATCTTTTTCTTCTGTCAGTGTTTCTGTGTATTTGTTTTTGTTCTGGTAGTATATAAATCTTATACTTGGGGTTCATTTTAAGGGGGTTCTTTTTTTATTTATTTTTTTTCTCTTGTCATCTACTTTTCTCAGTTTTTTGTTTTTCTGTTTTTGTTTGTATACTTCATAAATCTTACCTTTGGGGCCCAATTGGGCTGGGCCTTCCTTTTTATTTTATCTTTCTTTTTTTTTCCTCTCTCTCTCTCTCTTTTTTTCTTTTTTCTTTCTTTTTGATGGGGACTCTCAATTGCTCAGAAGTGTCCCAGGGTGCAACTTGCCTGCACCACAACTGATACATTCAGCTACACATCCGTTCAGCCATCTCTCATCAAAGTGAGTAGGAGGAGGAAGGCCCAAAAGAAGAAAAATTCAGAGACTGGGGCCTCTCCATCAGAGCTATTGGATATGGACATAAACAGTATGTCGGAAAGGGAATCCAGGCTAACAATTATCCAGGCGATAGCTAGGTTGGAGAAAGCCTTTGATGACAAAATGGAATTGATTAGGGCAGAAGTGAAAGCCACCAGGGATCATGTTAACAATGCTCTCAATGAGTCCCAATCTAATCTAAATTCTCTAAAAGCTAAGGTAACAGGGGCAGAAGATAGAATTAGTGATCTGGAGGACAAACAGAGAAAAAGGTTCAGGAGGAAGCCTGGAACAAACAGCTTAGAAGCCATGAAAACAAAATTAGGGAGATAAATGACACCATGACACATTCCAACATCAGAATTATTGGAATCCCTGATGGAGGAGGAGAAAGAAAGAAGACTAGAAGATATAGTTGAACAAATTCTCCATGAAAATTTTCCCAATCTGGTGAATAGAACCAGCATTCGTGTACTAGAGGCAGAAAGGTCTCCCTCCAAGATCATAGAATCTAGAAAGACTTCAAGACACCTCATTGTGAAACTGATGAATCATAATTTTAGACAGGAGCTCTTGAAAGCAGCTAGGGGGAAGAAATCCCTTACATACAGAGGAAAGCCCATCAGAATAACATCAGACCTGTCCACAGAAACCTGGCAAGCCAAAAGGGCTGACAAGATGTATTCAGGACACTAAATGAGAAGAACATGCAGCCAAGAATAATTTATCCAGCAATACTGACATTCAAAATGGATAGAGAGATAAAGAGCTTCCAAGACCGGCAAGGTTTAAAAGAGTATGTGACCACCAAGCTGATACTGCAAGAAATATTAAGGGGGGTTCTATAAAAGAGGAAAAAACCTGAGAATATCACTGAACAGAAATATATGGAGACAATATAGAAACAAAGATTTCACAGGTAAAACGATGTCAATAAAAATGTATCTCTCAATAATCACTCTCAACGTGAATGGCGTAAATGCGCCCATAAAATGACACAGAGTTGAAGACTGGATAAAATGACAGGACCCATCCATATGTTGTCTACAAGAGACCCATTTTGAACCTAAGGATACAACCAGACTGAAAGTGAAGGGATGGAGAAGCATCTTTCATACCAATGGGCCTCAAAAGAAGGCTGATGTAGTGATTCTCACATCACATAAATTAGATTTTAAACTAAAGACTGTAGTCAGAGATACAGAAGGACACTACATCATTCTTAAAGGGACTATCCACCAAAAAGATCTAACAATTGTAAATATTTATGCTCCCAGTATGGGAGCAGCCAATTACATAAGAAAATGGTTAATCAAGATAAAGAGTCATATTGATATTAATATATTAATAATAGGAGATTGTAACATGCCACTCTTGTAATAGACATATCATCCAAGCAGAAAATCAATAAAGAAACAAGAGCATTGAATGACACATTGGACCAGATGGACGTCATAGATATATACAAAACATTCCACCCTAAAACAACAGAATACTCATTCTTCTTGAGTGCACATGGAACCTTCTCCAGAATAGACCACATACTGGGTCACAAATCTGGGCTCAACCAATACCAAAAGATTGAGATTATTCCCTGCATATTCTCAGATCACAATGCTTTGAAACTGGAGCTCAACCACAAGGAAAAGTTTGGAAGGAATTCAAACACCTGGAAGCTAAAGACCACCTTGCTTAAGAATGCTTGGATCAACCAGGAAACCAAAGAAGAACTGAAACAGTTCATGGAAACCAATGAAGACACTTCAGTCCAAAACCTAAGGGATAGAGCAAAGGTAGTCCTAAGGGGGAAATACATAGCCATCCAAGCCTCCCTCAAAAAAATTGAAAAATCCAGAATACACCAGCTATCCCTACACCTTAAAGAACTGGAGAATCAACAACAAATTAAGCCAACTCCACACACAAGAAGGGAAATAATCAAGATTAGAGCAGAGATCAATGAGATAGAAATTAGAGATACAGTAGAACGCATCAATGAAACTAGAAGCTGGTTTTTTGAAAGAATCAATAAGATCAATAAACCATTGACCAAACTAATCCAAAAGAAAAGAGAGAAGGCCCAAATTAATAAAATTATGAATGAAAGGAAGAGATCACAACTAACACCAAGGAAATAGAAACAATCATCAGAAATTATTATCAACAGTTATATGCCAATAAGTTAAGCAACCTAGATGAAATGGATGCATTCCTGGAAAACTATAAACTTCCAAAATTGAACGAGAAAGAAATTGACAACCTCAATAGACCCATATCTAGTAACAAGATTGAAGCAGTGTTCAAAAACCTTCCAAAAAACAAGAGCCAAGGACCTGATGGATTCCCTAGGGAATTCTACCAAACTTCCAAAGAAGAAATAACTCCTGTTCTCCTGAAGCTGTTTCAAAAAATTGAAGCAGAAGAAAAGCTTCCAGACTCTTTTTATGAAGCCAGCATTAACCTGATCCCCAAACCAGGCAAAGACCCCACCAAAAAGGAGAATTTCAGACCAATATCCCTGATGAATATGGATGCTAAGATTCTCAACAAGATCTAATAGGATCCAACAGCACATTACAAAGATTATCCACCATGACCACGTGGGATTCATCGCCGGGTTGCAAGGATGGTTCAGCATTTGCAAATCAATCAGTGTGATAGAACAAATCAATAAGAGAAGAGAGAAGAACCACAGGGTCCTCTCAATTGATGCAGAAAAAGCATTTGACAAAATCCAGCATCCATTCCTGATTAAAACGCTTCAAAGTATAGGGATAGAGGGAACATTCCTCAACTCCATAAAGTCTATCTATGAAAAACCCACAGCAAATATCATCGTCATTGGGAAAAAGCTCACAGCCTTCCCTCTAAGATCAGGAATACGACAAGGATGCCCACTCTCATCACTCTTGTTCAACATAGTATTAGAAGTCCTCGCAATAGCAATCAGACAACAAAGGGAAATAAAAGGTATTCAAATTGGCAATGAAGAAATCAAACTCTCTCTTCACAGATGACATGATACTTTATATGGAAAACCCAAAAGACTCCACCCCCAATCTACTAGAACTCATATAGCAATTCAGTAATGTGGCAGGATACAAAGTCAATCTACAGAAATCAGTTGCTTTCTTATACACTAACAATGAAAATACAGAAAGGGAAATTGGAGAATCAATTCAATTTACTATAGCACCAAGAACCATTAGATACCTGGGAATAAAAGTAACCAAAGAGGTAAAGGATCTGTACTCGAGGAACTACAGAACACTCATGAAAGAAATTGAAGAAGACACAAAAAGATGGAAGACCATTCCATGCTCATGGATTGGAAAAATAAACATTGTTAAAATGTCTATACTACCTAGAGCAATCTATACTTTCAACACCATTATGATCAAAATTCCACCGGCATTTTTCAAAGAGCTGGAGAAAACAATCCTAAAATTTGTATAGAATCAGAAGAGACCCTGAATTGCCAAGGAAATGTTGAAAAAGAAAAACAAAACTGGGAACATCACGTTGCCTGATTTCAAGTTTTATTACAAAACTGTGATAACCATGACAGCATGGTACTGGCACAACAACAGACACAGAGACCAGTGGAACATAGTAGAGAGCCCAGATATGGACCCTCAACTTTATGGTCAAATAATCTTCAACAAAGCAGGAAAAAATATGTAGTGGAAAAAAGACAATCTCTTCAATAAATGGTGCTGGGAAAATTGTACAGCTATATGTAGAAGAATGAAATGAGACCATTCTCTTACACCATACATAAAGATAAATTCAAAATGGATAAAAGACCTCAATGTGAGGCAGGAATCCATCAGAATCCTAGAGAAGAACATAAGTAGTAACCTCTTCGATATCAGCCATAGCAACTTCTTTCAAGATATGTCCCCAAAGGCAAAGGAAACAAAAGCAAAAATGAACTTTTGGGACTTCATCAAGATCCAAAGCTTCTGCACAGAGAAGGAAACAGTCAACAAAACAAAGAGGCAACCCAAGGAATGGGAGAAGATATTCGCAAATGACAGTAAAGACAAAAGGCTGATATCCAGGATCTATAAAGAACTTCTCAAACTCAACACACACAGAATACATAATCATGTCAAAAAATGGGCAGAAGACATGAACAGACACTTCTCCAAAGAAGACATAAAAATGGCTATCAGACACATGAAAAAATGTTCATCATCACTAGCCATCATGGAGATTCAAATCAAAACCACTTTGAGATACCACCTTACACCAGTTAGAATGGCCAAAATTAGCAAGACAGGAAACAACATGTGTTGGAGAGGATGTGGAGAAAGGGGAACCCTCTTATACTATTGTTTGGGAATGCAAGTTGGTGCAGCCACTTTGGGAAACAGTGTGGAGATTCCTTAAAAAAATTAAAAATAGATTTTCCCTATGACCCTGCAATTGCACTACTGGGTATTTACCCCAAAGATACAGGTTTAGTGAAAAGAAGGGCCATCTGTACCCCAATGTTCATAGCAGCAGTAGCCATGGTCGCCAAACTATGGAAAGAACCAAGATGTTCTTCAATGGATGAATGGATAAGGAAGATGTGGTCCATATATACAATGGAGTATTATGCATCCATCAGAAAGGATAAATACCCAACTTTTATATCAACATGGTCGGGACCAGAAGAGATTATGCTGAGTGACATAAGTCAAGCAGAGAGAGTCAATTATCATATGGTTTCACTTATTTGTGGAGCATAAGAAATAACATGGAGGACATGGAGAAATGGAGAGGAGAAGGGAGTTGGGGGAAATTGGAGGGGGAGATGAACCATGAGAGACTATGGACTCTGAAAAACATTCTGAGGTTTTGAAGGGGTGGGGGGATGGGTGGTTGGGTGAGCCTGGTGGTTGGTATTATGGAGGGCACGTATTGCATGGAGCACTGGGTGTGGTGCATAAACAATGAATTCTGGTACACTGAAAAGAAATTAAAAAAATAAAAAAATTTTAAAAAAGAATACATTTATCATGATGAGCAGTGAATAATGTATAGAATTGTTGAATCACTACATTGTACATGTGAAACATATAACACAGTTATATTAGTTAACAAAATACACTGGAATAAAAAAAAAAAAAAGACAGAAGCCAGGAGAGTATATTCCAACTCACTCTTTGAAGCCAGCATAACCCTAATACCAAAGCCAGAGGAAGACATTACAAGAAAAGCAAACTACAGACCAATATTTCTCATGAGCATAGATACAAAACTCTCAACAAAATTGTAACAAATAGAATTTAACAATGTATAAAAATAATTATAGACCACAGCCAACTGGAATTTATCCCAGGTATGCAAGGCTGGTTCAGCATTTCAAAATTAATTAGTGTAATCCATCACATCAACAAACTAAAGCAGCAAAACATATGATCAATATCAACAGATGTAGAAAAAGTATTTGACAAACTCCAGTATCCATTAATGATACAATCTCTGAGTAAACTAAGAATGAAGGGAACTTCCTCAATTTGAAAAAGAACGTCTACCGAAAACCTATAGCTTAGCGACTTGAAACTCAAACTTCCCCTCTAAGATCAGGAATAAGGCAAAGATATTGCCCCATTGTTTTTCAACATTGTATTGGAGGTGCTAGCTAACACAAGATACAAAAAGGAAGTAGGAGGTATATTGGGAATAAAGAAATAAAACTATCAGTGTTCATAGATTACATGATTACCTATGTACAAAATCTTAAAATATCCACAAAAAAATTCCTGGAATTAATTAATGATTATAGCAAAGTTGTAGGATACTTGTATCCCTGGGTAATTAATACAAAAATGTTAATCACTTTCCTAAATACCAGCAATGAGCTGCTGGAATTTGAAATTAAAAGAACATTATTTTTTAAAAAAGAACATTATCATTTATATTAGCACCTCCCCAAAATGAAATATTTAGGTATGAATTTAACATAATATGTATAAGCTCTATAAGAGGAAGACTGCAATATTCTGATAAAAGCTATCAAAGAAGAACTAAATAAATAAAATTTCATATTCATGGATAGGAATTCAATATTCTCAAAATGTTGATTCTTCCCATCTTGGTCTATAGATTCAACATCATCCCAATCAAAATCCCAGCAAGTTATTTGGTGGTTATCAGTAAACTAACTCTAAAATTTATTTAGAGAGGTAAAAGATGCCAACTCAATATTGAAAGAGAACAAAGTTGACAGACTAACATTAGCCGACTTCAATACATACTTAATCAAGACAGGGTGGTGTTGGCCAAAGAACAGAATAGAGAAACCAGAAATAGACACACATAAATACAGTCAACATATCTTGGACAACGGAGCAAAGGTGACACAATGAAGCAAAGATAGTATTTTCAACAAATGGTACAAGACAAACTGGACATTCACCTGCCAATAAATGAATCTAGACAGACTTAAACCTTCACAAACTCAAATAGATTCTACAATCCATTTTGTATATACCTAATTATAAAATGCAAACCTATAAAACCCCTAGAAGATAACATAGGATACATAGGATACAAGTGAACTTGAGTATGGCAGTGATTTTTAGAGACAACACCAAAAGTACTATCCATGAAAGAAGTGAATGATAAGTTATACCTATTAAAATTAAAAACTTTTGCTCTATGAAAGACATTGTCAAAAGAATGAAAAGACAAGCTACAGAGCAGGAGAAAATATTTTCAAAAGAAACAACTGATAAATAAATGTTATACGAACTATGCAAAGAACTCAACAATAAGAAAACAATAAGAAAAAGAACAACCCAACTAAAATATGGACGAAAGATCTGAATGGACACCACACCGAAAAGTTACAGAGATGGTAACTAGGCATATGAAAAGATGTTCGACACCATATGCCATTAGGAAATTGCAAATTAAAACAAGGAGGTAATAACACACATTGTTAGAATGGACAAAACTCAAAACACTGACAATATTGAATGCTGACAAGGCTGTGGAGTAATAGAGACTCTCACTCATTGCTGGAATGAATGCACAATGATATAGCCATTTTGGAAGACAGTTTGGCAGTTTCTTACAAAACTAAAAGTATCCTTATCATGAAATCCAGCAATTAGACTTCTTGCTATTTAAACAAATGAATTGAAAATTTATATCCAGTAAAAACCTCTCCATGAATGTTTTTAGCAGCTTTACACATAATTACCAAAATTTGGATGCAACCAGGATATTCTTAAGTAGATGAATGGAAAAATAAACTGTGGTACATTGAGACAATAGAATATATTAATCAACACTAAAAGAAATGATCTATCATGAAAAGATATGAGGATACTATAAATGTTTATTACCAAATGGAAAAAGTCAATCTATAAAGATTACATATTACATGATTCCAACTATATGATATTTTGGAAAAAACAAAACTACAGAATAACAATAGGTTAATTACTGTCAGATATCAGTCAGGGGAAGGTTGAATAGGGAGAGCATAGGGGATTTTTAAGTCAGCAAAAATTCTCTGTATGGTACTATCATAATAGATACATGTCATTATACACTTGGTCAAACTCATTGAATATACAACACTAAGAGTGGACCCTAATATAAGTTATGGACTTGGGTAATAATGATGTGTCAAAATGTAGGTTCATTAATTGTAAAAATGTACCACTCTGATGTGGGACCACAGATAATATGAGAAATCCCTGTATCTTCTGCTCAATTTTTCTATGAACCTAAAATGACTGTAAAAAATGAAGTTTATTAAATAATAAATAAAGCTTATTAATTTTTTAAAAAATGAAATCATAGGGCATCTGAGTGGTTCAGTTCATTAAGCATTTGCCTTTGGCTCAGGTCATGATCTCAGTGTCCTGGGATGGAGCCCCATGTCAGGCTTCCTGCTCAGTGGGGAGTCTGCTTCTCCCCCTGCCTCTGCCCCTCTGCCCCCGACTTGTGCTTCTTCTAACAAATAGAAATAGTTTTTTTAAATGAAATTGTAACTATTCTATAATCTAAAAAATGCTCAAGTTCATGGTGTCATGCTCAAAGTGAGTTCCTCAATCAGAGCAATTATTGTAAGTAATTGGAATTTGTCTAGATTCATTATACCATAAATTCAATTTATTTTGAGTCTAAGATACTAAAAATATTGACTCCTATTAATGTGTCATGAATAAAAATGTGAAGTCAGCCTTTTTCACAAGACCTTGTGTTTGTGAGAGTCTAGGAACCCTGAAGATGCAGGAGATCCAGTCCCCCAAAACAATTCTGTGATTAAACAATGTGCTGTCACCTCTTACAAAGCAAAAATAGAATTATTTGCTAACAAACATGGATACCTGTCGGCTTTATTGTTCACACCAGGGATTTGCTTTTAAAAACACAGCTGTTGTTATCATTGTTTTTGTTGTTTTTGCTGTTATTGTGCTTCCCAAACAGATACGATTTTGAATTTAGAGTGTAATGTGGAGGCATACCTTGGTTTGTACCAGAGCTGGTTTACTCCATGTGGACATGGGTAAGTTTGTCTCAGACTTTCTGTCTCTCTCATACTTTGTCTACACACTCAAAGGAAAAGGAAGATTAATCATCTATTTATAATTAAAATATAAAATCTATCTGAAATACTTCAAATTATAGCTTCGCATTTCAGCTTATATTTTACAGACATGGAAAACTTTCATTTATCAGTAGAGTAACCAACTCTAGCAACATTTCCATGAGGATTCAGACAACATATTAAAATAATGTGTATTGTAAGGCAAGGATAGTATCTTTGTACATCAAGTCCTAGCACAATACTCAATAAATGTTGATGATACCCTTTAAATTAAAAGATGTCACAAAATAATTTAGTTCTCTATCGAATCTTTGCCTAATCAGTTACCCTCCATAGCTCTGAGATTCTCTCTCTTGAGAGAATATTTGCAGTGAAGAACACAAATAGTCTGAGTTCTGGTGAACTGTGAGGAGAAAACATCTTCAAAAGTCACTAGCAGAGATTCTCAATGCTGTTGGGGAAAAAAAAATACTATAGTCTGCTGGCTTCAAAAGGCCTCAATCAGCACAGGTGTCTTACTTCATGGAGCCATCACTCTAACTAGACCACTTATCTCTATCTTTGGCCACTTGCCAAAATGCAAGAAACTCTAGTCAAGCATATTCTTACATATGATCGTTCTCAAATTATGTTATTTCTCAGCTACCCTACCTTCCAGCTCTGCGGATCCTCCTTCCCATTGTTTCCTCTGGCCTTTTATTTCATTGTAAGTAAAGTATCTTTTATCCTCAACCTCTTATATCTTTGTCCATTCATTTTCTGAATTGATGACTTATAGTTACATCACACCATTTTTTTCCTTTAATGTCATCTACTAATCCAATTATCAAAACCACCACAGCCTACCTCCTTCTCCCACCCACTCACACACAGTCATTTGTTTTGTAAGGACTTTGGCAATAGTTCAAGTTTGGTTTTTGGTTTTTTTTAAGATTTTATTTATTTACCTGACAGACAGAGATCACAAGTAGGCAGAGAGGCAGACAGAGAGAGAGGAGGAAGCAGGCTCCCTGATGAGCAGGGAGCCTGATGTGGGGCTCAATCCCAGGACCCTGGGATCACGACACGAGCCGAAGGCAAAGGCTTTAACCCACTGAACCACCCAGGCACCCCAGGTTTTTATTTTCATCTCAAAATCTACTGTTATTGTCACATGGCATCAATGTCCATGTGGAGGAGTTTCATTTTCAGTTAAAATGTAGATCATGAAAGATCTTCACTCTTGCTATAAAAAGAAGATATTAGATAAACTAAAAATATGTCATTAATAATTGATGACTCCAAAGTAGTTTAAATAAACTAAATTTCAGAGAGGAGCAAGTCCTTCATAGATTAGCAGAGCCCAGAGCTGCCTCCATATTTGAGACTGGGCATTGCCTCATCCGGGCATGAGTGGACAGAGATCAGGGCCTGCCACAAGTAGAAAGACTTTTCTGGAATGAGAAGAAGCAAGCCAAACTTTTAAGAACAACTGGAGCTGGCATGATGGATTGAATTCTGGAAGAGTCCCAAATACAAAATGAATCAATTAGCCTAACAATTCCACCCAGCGGGAGTATTGTTGAATAAATTGTCTTCAGAGTGGAACCGGAAAGTAGAAAGCAATTTTGTAGTGCTTAAGTTCCAGGGTGCTGCTGCTATTGAATTTAGAGGAAAACTGAAACTAACTAAAGCTGGAACCCAACTTCCTGCCAGCCCAAATCCTGATAATATCAGCAAGATAAGTCTCTCTATGATGGCAAGGGTAATTAAACTGAAGGGCAAAGAGAGATTCCTATAATCTCATTTGAAACCACAGGATAACTGAAATTGAATAAAGCTGTAGCTAATCCCCAGCTCAGCTTGACTCAGGGTGGGATCTGAATGGTCACCCTCTTACCCTGTCTTATAGAGGAAATGGAATAAATACCCTATCTGAGAAAAATAAGCCAAAACAAAAAAAAAATCTAGTTTAATCTCTGCTGCCTTTTTGGTTTTTAAAAATGTCCAGCATACATTTAAAATTTAAGGATTGGAAAGAAGCAGAAAATTCACCAACAATCAAGAGGAAAAAACTCAACAGAGGTAGATGGACAATTCCCTTGCTGTTGAAATTAGCCGATAAGGATTTCAGAAAATAATTATCATAAAAATGTTTAAGAATTTAGAGGAAAATATGGATAGAATGAATGAACAGATAGGGAATTTCATCACAGAATTAGGAGTTCTAAAATTTCAAATAAAAATTCTGTACTGAAAGATCTAATATCTGAAATGAAGAATTCAGTGGATGAGATAATAGACTGACACAGCAGAAGAAAGGATATGTGAATTCAAAGACAAATGCACTGAAAATACCCAAATTGTAACATGGATTAAAAAAATGAAAAAAAAGGAACAGAGCATAGGAGGCTGTAGGATAATTCTGTAATATATGTAATTGAAGTCCCTGAAAAAGGATGAAGAGAATAGGAAAGAATAAATATTATCAAAAAAATTTTTCAGAACTTATAAATGACCCCTCAGATCCAAGAAGATTAGCAAACCTCTAGCAGAATTTAAACATTTAGGTATATCATAATGAAATTTCTGAAACTCAAAGAATAAACAGTTGACTCTTGAACAACATGGAGGTTAGACGCACTGACTCACTAATCCCCATGCAGTCAAAAACTCTTGTATAATTTTTGACTCCCCAAAATCTTAAGTAGTAATAAACTATTGTTGACCAGAAGCCTTATCAATAACTCAGCACATATTTGGTGTATTATATATTGTATTTTTACAATAAAATAGGCTAAAGAAAAAAATGTTAGGAAAGTCATAAGGAAAAAATATATATATTTATAGTACTATACTACACTTACTTTTTAAAAATCCACGTACAAGTGGGTCTCACAGTTCTAACCAGCCAACTGTATAAGACAATGGAATTACATACACCTTTAATGGGCTTAAAGAAAAATATTAGCAACTTATGATTCTATACCCAGTGAAAATATCCTTCAATATCCATGTCAAAAATCCTGCCAATACCTTTCAAAGTTCCTAAGTCTCTGTCAGCACCCCCTCCTATGATCACAGTCTGTCTTCAGCCTCCCATAACTGAATTATGTCTGAAATTTTAAATTCCAATAAATCACTGACCATAGCAGGCTCTTCTTTGAATATGATCATTTCATTATTCTTACTATGCTCATCTTTGTACTGATTCCTACACCACCAATTTGACATATTCTTAAAATATTTTCCATTATTAAGAAAAGTAAAAACATAGTTGATCCTGTATCTCCTTTTAAATTCAATACTATTTTCTTATTTCTTCAGCCAAGTTCTTCAAAGGGAAGATTTACATATACTGCCTTTATCTCCTACAGCTTGTCTGTCCAACACCATATAAACTACTCTGACTAAGATCACTAATGGCATATTGTCAAATTGAATTGGTCATTTTCAATATCATCTGAACCTTTCAAAAGCATTTAACCTTGTTGACCACTCTTTCCTAGGAATTATCCCCTCCTTTGGCTGTTTCTTTCTGGCTCTCCTCTTGTATCACTGATCTTTATTTTTCTTTCCTCTAGTTTCCTTTCCCTTACATGTTCTTTTTTTCTGCTTTAAGTAAGTGTCTGGGAGTATGTTACCAGCTCTAGGATTCTAATATTTTAAGAGAATTGGTAAAAATGATAATGCATCATTTGTCTATACATGACTATTTCAAAATAATAATGACTTTACTATAAGAAAAAGTGTCTGAACTGTGGTTAATGCCATTGATCAAGTGAATCACAGGGGATAATGACAACTCAAAATGATGATTCTCTGAATTTCGAGAAGATAGAAAAGTAAAAAAAAAAAATTGTGTTTTTTTCCTTAAGTCATTAACTATGTTAACAAAAATTCCACTTCTATTTAAATTAAATAATTTTTTCCTACTGCCAGTTAGATGCTACTATTCAGTTACTATGGTTTAGGGCATCCACGAGATTGACATTCCTTCAGATTTATTTTTCTGTTGTTTTCTTATTCTGACTTAAATTAAAATATATTAAAATATAAAATATATATATAATACTAAGAATAGGTTCTGTATCCTGTTGCAACTTATAAAGAAATGCATTACAATTTACTGTTTTGCTATATTATATAATTGCTAAATTATACCAATTTTACTGTTATTTCGGCATCTGTTATATAAGAATGAATTTTTTCATTTATCTATTGCCATAGTAATATTGTATAACAATCACAAAACATCAGTGCTTAAAACAATAAACATTTATCTTTTGATCTTAAGTCTATAGGTTGATAGATGATTTTGTTGGGCCCCTCAAAAGTCTGTATTCCACAGGTGGGTTGAATGGGGCTGGCTATTTTAGGATGGTCTCAGGTGGGGAAAACTCAGCTCTCCTCCATGTACCTTCTCATCTTCCAGTGGACTGTCCCAGGTTTGCTCTCACTGCAGTGACAGGGTACCAGGAGACCTAGCAAACATGGACAAGGCTTTTTGGGGCCTATGCTCTGAAGTGGCACATAGTCACTTCTGCCATACTCTGTTGGCCTGGAAGAGTCACAAAGCAGACCAGATTTAGGATGGGAGGACACAGTTCATCTTCTCTGGGAGTAGCTACAAGCTCATCTTGCCAAGGGTATGGACACAGGGACAAGTAAAAATTCAGGGTATTTTTGCAATCAATTTATCATAGTTGGTCAATATTATTTTTTGCTATGACTTGGTTTATACAGATATCCACTGAAAGTCGTTACCTGTAAATTTATTCTGTTACACTGTTTGCCATACAGACAAATCGTATTCACATATATATGTTAAAAGACAGATGGAAGTATATCTAAGTGTGAATATGCTGTGTACAAAGTTCACACACATACATGCACACATTATTAGTATATAAAATTTTACTTTTTTATATAAGTGGTAGACTATTATTATTACTGCATTCTAAGAACTTATAGTAGATGCAGTTATACTATATTCACTTGTACAAATGTTTTCCCTAAAGAATCAAATTTAAATCATTTTCAATGCATGTATGACTAAAAACTTTTCAATTTTTCTGAAAAAAAGATGAGAATGTTGCTTTAAATGTGTTTAGAAAAAACATTAGCATGTATCTTCTATAAGTGTATGGTCATATGTAGAAGTGAATATATTTTCTTCTGCTTTCTCCTTTTTAACTTGAAAAGATTTGCCTTTACTTGCTCTCTATTTGTATTATGGTTTATGTAAGCTTGCTGCTGTTTAAATATCATCAAGTTGGACATTAAGCAAAACACAAGAAAGATCATTGAAAACATGATATTAGAATCCCCAGACCCAGCTTTACACACTCTCTGAGTCTGTGGTCAGATACTGTGGGCTCCCACTGCCAAAGGAGTAGGATTCCCAGATGAGACTTTTAAGATAAACGTCTCTGAAATGGATGCAAAAGTCGTATCTGTAAGCTCACTCCCTGTTCCTCATTACTTGTTACATAGAGGTGGGTAGAGGGTGCCAACCTGGAAACAGGTAATCAAAGGTGGGTAGAGGGTGCCAACCTGGAAACAGGTAATCAAACATGAACAAGGACATAACCAATATAAAAATTTATGAAAAGTTTTATAGATGAGCTTGGGGCCTTCCATCCCCCGGTCCTAGGAGCTGATGCTTATTAGGGACTATTGGACCAATAAATTTTCCTACAATTCAGCAAAGCAGACTGATTCACTGCTCCTGACCAAGAGAGGCCCTAATTACTAACATTACTCCCACATAAGTCCTTCTCTCCATATCCCCCAAGGAAGTCTTAACCCAAGATTTCAGTGCCTTTCACCTTGATTACTGCAAGTCTTGAAATTACAGCTTCTGTCTCTGTTCTCACAATAAGTCATGTTGCTGGTCATATCACCCTCCTACCTGATGTTCTTCAGTGGCTCCCAATGCCTGCATAATAAAATCCAATATATTATCACCCACCACCTCCCAGGCACCTTCCTGCTGTTTACACTGTCTCCTCATTCTGGATTGCCCCTCCCTACTCACCATCCCTGGCATTGCTTTGAAGACGAGACCCCAATGTCACCTTTTCTATGAAGCTTTCATGACCTCTCCCCCTCCCATTCTCTACTTCTAGTAAAATCCAGCACTCCCTCTGGTTAGGCAGTGCCTGGCGCTGGCATGGTACCTGCAGAACTCCATTGCACGTTTGTAGTACAAGGGAGGGCTCTCACCAACCGGGCAGCACATCAAATTTCTATCATAACCTGAGTATATGGTTAACAATGTAACTGCCAGCTGTGTAAGAATTTACTTGATAAAGGAACAGATGAATTCTCAGGACTATAGCTGTACCTAGATGCCTAACCATTTTGAAAATTTTGAGTAAACTTCTTAATATTCCCTCTTTAAGCAAAGGATTTAGATCATAATCAATCAATACAGCCAACATAAGACTTCCCTAAAATAAACCCAAAAAATGATGCCACTCACCACAAGCATAATAATAACAATACATGGTTAATTAATAAAACCAAAGAAAGTCATCAACAACTGAATCCCTAAAACAAAACATAACAGAACAAAATAAAACAAAAAACTGAATCCTTATCAGCAACCAAACTTATAAAGTATTTAAGGGTATTCTCAGAGGTTAGAAAAATAATTCTTATTTTCTGTAGGTATGATTAAAAATCCATAAATTCCAGGTCTTCAAAAGGGGAGAAATAAACACATTACTACCAAATTATTTTCCATGTTTGTAAAGACTCTCGTTCTTGAAAAGTGTGGTTTCCCAGAATGAAAGAGCCTGAGACCTCCCTATAATTTTAAGCCTGGAACTGTAACAGCCCTTATTAGCCTGGATGTCCCTGAGAGCAGAGCTTGAGACAAAGGCATGTGTGCAGGTAGTTTAATTGGGAGGTGACCCCAAGACTCAGAAGGGAAGGATTAGGGAGGATGAAACAGGGCCAAAAGGATGGCAGCTATAGAGATGTGTAATTGAATTGGCCACTGCTGCAGGCAGCTGGTGTTGGATCCTGCCAGGACCTTCTGAGGCACCTTATTGAGATGCAGGTCATAACTGCCTGCCTGGGGGAGGTAAAGGGGAAACGTTTATTCATTGGCTTTTGCCCCTGTTGGTCAAGGGTGGCCCCTCAGGCAACACTCCCTATTAACTCCTGCCCACCACCCCAACACTCACTCACACTCCTAGTTGCTTATGCCTGAGTGTTGAGCCAGTTCCCATAGTTAGGTATCCAACTCAGGGAAGCTCCCAGACTAGTAGAGACAGGAGCTGTTATATACTGAGGTGATTACAGCTGCTTCTGTAAGGACCAGTCCAGTGCAAGTTCCAACCGGTTGGAACTTGCACTGGACTGGTCCTTACAGTAGCAGCTGGAATAAAATGAAACAGACCATGGTGCACAAGTTGTGTCTGATGCACTCAGGAGCTATGTCCCCAACCCATTCCAAGTTTCTAATATATTCGATATAAATGTTTACATAATACATTATAACACTTATGTTTATTATTAACAGACTTTTGAATATAGTTCTATCCAGATATCTAGAAACCTACTGTAAGATTTCCATTTCTCTCGCAAGTATAGTCCTCTCCTTCATTAACTGAATGGTGTCTAACCCACACAAGAAATATAATGGAAAATTCATTCATTTATTCATTCAACCAATGTTTATTGTGCATCAAATAGGCACTTATCAATGTGCCACTTGCTGGAAATACAGCAATAGGCAAGGCATAATTCCCATCCTCACCATCCAGGAAGGGAAGAAGGTCTGCCATCTTGGTGGAGCATTAAGTGCTGTAATAGAAGACGAATGGAGGAACGCCTGGGTGGTTTTGTTGATTGAGCCTCTGACTCTTGAATTCAGCTGGGTCTTGATCTTGAGGTTGCGGGATCCAGCCCCCCATCAGGCTCCCCACTCAGCAGGGTGGGGAGTCTACTCGTGACTCTGTCTGCCCCTACCTCCTCCCCAACACCCCCACTCAGCTTCCTGTTAACTTGTGCTCTCTCTCTCTGTCTCCCTCTCACTCAAATAAATAAATAAAACCTTTTAAAAAGAAGATGATGATGAATGGGAATTCCAGTGGCCAAGTACAGAGGAGGCACTGATCAACAATGTGTGGTGGGAGAAATGGGGCTCAGGATGTAATTCCAAAAGTAAATGATGCAGGAGCTTGAATTTGGACAATAGATTTAAGTTAGCCAGACTGGTGAGATGACAAAATAAATTCCAGACATGAGTAAAAGGCATAGAAGCAGGAGAGATTGATCCATTCTGGAAACTATAGAGGGCCTGTGCAACTGAAGCCAGGGGGCAAGGGTACTACCATCAGGAGATGGACGTGAAGGGACAAATTCGAGGCCTCTCTACATCAGACCATGATGTGACTTGAGGAATGAAAACACTGGATTTTAAAAGGAGTGCTATGATCAGATTTCAGTCCAGTGAATAATGGATGGGAATGAAATGGAAGGATATCCATTAGGAGGTGATTGGCAATAGTTAAAGTGCACCCATTCAGCCAACAATCATGGTCTAGTATATGCCAGGCATTGTTGTGGGAGGGAGGGGCTGGCAATGGTGGTGACAGTGGTTGTGCTGGAAGCGATGGTTACCATGGGGGTGGGGAGTGGTGGGGGTGCTCGTGATTCTAGTTGAGGGGGTGGTGGGGGTGATCGAAGTGATGGTGGTGGTATGGTGTTCATCTGCGTGGTTTAATGGAGATAACAATATCTAATTTTAGATAACATTGTCTCTGCCCCACGAAATTTCTAAGTACTTGACATATATCTGACTCATTTGATGTTCCCAAAAACCCCATAAGGTAGACAATACATCACCCTCCATTTCACATGTGAGGAAACGGGCAATCAACCAATCGATAAAGATTAAAAGAGAAAAATTACAGGGTGTAACTCTAGATTGGGGGGCCAGGGAAGGCTTTTCTGAGAAGGTAATTTTTAAGCTAAGAGCAGAATGACAAGAAAGTGCCCAGTACACAAGGTTCAGATTAGGCAGGGGAAGGGTCATTTGGGGAAGGGGAACTGTTCCAGGGAGAGATACGCAAGGCAAAGACCCTACAAATTACATGCGCCTGATGAATCAAGGATTGCAAAGGCAGCAATGCCCTTCAGTTGGTCACTAGCTCAGCTTATGACAACAGCTGCAGTTCAAGTGAGAAATGGCCAGGATGGTGATACTGGGTCTGTGAAAAGGGTGCGTGGATCTGAGAGATTTTGGACATGGAATCACAGGGCTTGGCTGGTACTTGGGTCAGGAAGGTGAATAAAACGGAATAGGTCTCATATATCATACACAGCGAAGCACAGACCAAGGTTTCTCCACTGGCATCTCCAATCTTTACACAACTGATATATATTTTTTAAGATTTTATTTTTTTAATTTGACAGAGAGAGAGCACAAGTATGCAGAGCAACAGGCAGAGAGAGGGGGATAAGTAGGCTCCCCGCTGAACAGAGAACCTGACACAGGGCTCAATCCCAGGACCCTGAGATCATGACCTGAACTGAAGGCAGAGGCTTAACCCACTGAGCCACCCAGACGCCCCTACACAACTGATATCTAACTCAGACGGGCAAACAGTCTGTCCAGTCAGGTATCATATGCCCATTTTTCCCACGAGGACACGGAAATTTAAAGAAAATGATTAATTTGACCAAGATCACACAGCTTATAAGTAGTGAGGAAGGCATAATATCCAATATATTTGATTCCAAAATCTCTCTTCTATAATAAAAATTTCTTTAAAAATTCAGAGACTTAAGCCATTCTTATATGTGGCCATTATAGAGGACTATATCCTGACTTCTTTCACTTTTACCACTAACTCATAATCACCAGAGTCAAACAGGTTTTTCAGCAATCAATCAATATAAATAGCTGAGTAATGCATATTTTTAAGCAGATGTAAAATATCAATTTAGAAATAACAAAAATGGTCAAAAATCAAAATTTTATTTAAAATGTCTTTATTGGGGTGCCTGGATGGCTCAGATGGTTGGGTATCTGCCTTCAGCTCAGGTCATGATCTCCAGGTTCTGGTATGAAGCCCCATGTCGGGCTCTTAGCTCAGCAGGAAGTCTGCTTCTTCCTCTCCCTCTGCTTCTCCCTCTCCTTTGCTTTCATTGTCTCTGTTTCTGTATCTCCTCAAATGAACAAATAAAAATAAATAAATAAATATCTTAAAATATCTTTATTAAGATGCCATAAATATTTATCCATGATGAGATACATGCATACTTATTTAAAATACATTATAATGATGTAAAAATACATTATCACAATCAATTTAAATCAGACTAAATAATCACAGATGTGCCTAAGGATATATTGCATGGAGATTTTCCCTACAGCATGGTTACAAGGATTAACAAAAATGGAACAAACCAAATGCCCAGTAATATGGTTCTATAACTTATGGGTGGTTTTTAAAAAATAAAATTAGTATCGCGTTTTAATAGAATATCTACTAATGGGGAAAAAGATAGTCACCATGAAGCAATTTAAAATAGAAGTTTATAAAAAATAGCTACCACATGATCTGCTCTTTGTTAATGGATAATTAGATGCATACGGGTGTGCACAGATGAATGACCAAGGGGCTAGAAATCTAACCAAAACTGAATAGTTACATCTGAGTGGTTGGAATATGGATAGTAGAGTGTGTATGTGAGTGTGTGTGTGTGTGTGTGTGTGTGTATAAATATATATACATAAAATCTGAATTTTATAAATGTTATATAAATTTATATAAATACTCTATAAAGAACATATATTTTATTTTATAAGAATAAATAAAAATAAAAGCTGATGTATTCTAAAAATTTTTAAATACATCATTGTTTTACTCCAGACTACATATAAAGAAATAGAAGTATTGAAAGGCTCCATAATGCCTATAATGTTATGTAACAAGATGAGAAAAATATCAGGATTGAAAGCCTGGTCTCTAAATCCCTAGTCAGGTCTTTAGCTGCTATACTCTTTAATTGTCTGGAAAATTAAAAAATGATCAAATCTGTCTAAACAGGGTTGAACTCTACTTCAGTTAAGACTCTTTCTCTCATTTGTATATATTAAAAACAACATCATTTCAAATGAAACAGAAAAAAAATGTTAAAAGCTTTTCTTACTGTCAGAGTAATATGAATGTAAACAATGTGAAAGAGCCCTTCAGATGGTTTAATCTAAACAAACAAAAAAAAAATTAAGAATTCAGCCTTGTTTCACTTTTTCCCCAGAAGATAGACTCATAATTAAACTTTTCACCTTTCCAAATTACTAACTCTGTATCCTGCACAGTGGGTGGTTTTCTTTCCAGACATTCTGACTTGGAACAATGTATAAAGCAGGAGTCCCTGAATGGAATTTATAGCTAAATTTAACTAGGCATATTTTAATAAGATTAGCATATCTTTGTTTTTCAACACTAAGTACCTTGCAATTAACTGAATTTAGACAGCATATTGTTTCATCAGAAGTGAGATTTGAAGCCTTAATTTCCATATTTATTGATGTTGTATGTGGAAAGAAGTCTGAGTAAAAATTCCTCTGTCTGCCCTAAAGAGATTTCAAGAAGGAAAGTGTGTTAACCTTTTCAGGAAGCTCATATAGACACAGAATCTCACCTAGTCAATCCTGACTTCTGGAAAAATTCAGCCTGGCTTTTGCTGGGGGGAAAAATAATGAAATAGGAATGCCTAGATGTTACAACTATGGGTACTCTGTCTAGACAGAAAGGAACTCAAAAGTTGTCAGTGAGAACATGGCAGCATGTAAGGCTGCCCCCAGCTCCATGAAACATCTATGAAAGAGCATTGTCAGAACCTTTCGTCTTCTTCATTACCATCAGGTGACCAGATAAAAACCCTCAGTATAAACAAATCAATATATTTTTCTTTCAATTAATTCAAAATTGGCCAAGGCTCTTAAAAAAATATAACTACAATGTAACCACAAGAATATAGTTTTCAAGAATCTATAAAAATCAGTCCCAAGGGATAGGAAAGATATTTCTTTAACATCCCCAACTTTTCCATCCTGGATAGCATACTTACAAGAAGACATCCAGTTAAGAATGCATATACATAGGCATTACCCACCGAGAACTACCTTGAAGGGGAGAAAATTAATTTGGCAAATTGCTCAGTTCCTCACTAGAAGCTGTGAACACAGCAGTTGGTCACTGGAGGGACAGGCTCTGTTTACTGAAGGTAATGAGTGAAAGATGAAGTTTCTCCCAGGTATGGGGACTGGCTTTTCATGGGGCCACAACCAAGAGATATACAGAAATCTCCCTCCTCCCTCCCTGAAGCTAATTAGCAGCAATGCTGCATGTAAATAAACCCAGGAGGAGGTAAATAGAAGTGAAGGGAATTAGAGTTCCAAGTTATCACACACAAATAACTATATGTCAATAATACAGTATATAAGATAATGAAGGAGCTCAGAGAATAACACCAGAATCAATATCGTCTACGTGTGTAGGTCTACACTCTTTTATTAACACATTATTAGATGGAATAGTCTTCTAAATATGAAAGCAGTGTCTACCAAAATCAAGCAGATAAACCATCTTGGCGGAATGAAAAATTGGACCTCCTTAGAATAAATACATTCTCAGAAATGAGCATGTCAGTATTAATTGAAACTTTTAGTGGTGCACTTGATATAAACATTAAACCACATTTAATGGACTAAAAATGTGGCTACAGAATAATCTCATTCACTTTTAGGAAAATTGAATGAACTCACAGTTAAATATTTACAGAAGTCTCACTATAATACCCAAATATTTAGCAGAATATGAATTTATTAAATAAGGAAAGCTTTATGTATATATTAATTTTTCACTGACAAGTGGGAAACATTTTGGCAAATTACAGATTGTTGACTTTACTTTCCAGAATATTTGTGTTGGACCAATTGTTTTGCTTTCAGTTGCTACCAATCAGTAATAGTCATCTTCTAATTAATTTGTGAAATGTTTTAATAGTTTTCTGATTTTTAACCAATTAGATAAAAATCTAGTGTACAGCATCATTCACTGAATTGGAAGAAAAATTTAAATGTTAGCATCAAATATATTACACCTGTATTGGTTGCAATATTATTCCACCAAATAAGAATTCTAGCACCTGATGAAGGACATGTGATACTATAAAAGTTATAATTCAAGTAGGAACCCCACACACCTCTGAATCAAGAAGCTTTATGGAAATCACTGTATGCTCCATCTTATAATTCACAGAAGTGTCCATATGCAGTTAGTACCAGTGATTCTGTGATCAAACCAAAAAAAATCAAAGAGGATAACGTTTCTCAGAGATTGAACGATCTCTCCAAATGTAGAGTGATGACATGAGTCATAGTGTATATGAGCAGTGCACACTATTCTATCCTTGTAGGAAAATGGTCTTCTTTACAAATCTAGTGAATAATGTGTGTGCATGCACGTGTATGTATTCTACAGTAAAACTATCTGTATATTTATGCAAGAAAAAGAGACTAAAAGGGGAGCACAGAATTTTAAAAACTGCAGTTAACAAGTGAAAAACTGTATTTTTGAAATTTTTTGTCATAGGAGTTTAAATTTTTCCTTCAGGATAATAAATCAATAATATAAACAGATCACTTAGCACAGACACAAAGAATGAATAAGAAAATTACTACATAATTATCATAACTAATATTCAGTGGTTTCTGAAACAAATTTTTAACTATTATGATAAAACTAGAGTTTTTACTCTTAGTTTCTGTGTGTTCTAGTCTAATTGATCAATAAAATGAAGCATTCTTCACCTTACTTTTTGTTAAGTTATATGTGCATGCCAACGAGATAATTTTGGTATCTTGTCTGCCAGTGCTCCTTTCCCACTGAACCACAAAGGGGTGATATAGACAGATAGAGAATAATGAAATAGTCCCTACTGACAGTGAACTAGCTTTATCTAATACACTGCAGAAACATCAGAAATTATAGAAGGCTAAAAATTTGGACTGGAATGAACAGAAAGTGGTAAAAATTTAATCTCTACTTGTGTCAGTTCCAAAATTATAATTCACTAGATTCTTCAATGTTTCACAAAAGAGTAATTACTAACTGAATTCATAATAAATTGAAATTATTTAGGAAAGATGACACCATAACATTTTGTGTAGTATTTGCAGTCAGGACTTCAAAACTACAAAGAAAAAATTATGCCAGGTGACACTTTGGACACCATGATGACTAGGCTGAATGCTGTATTTGCAAGAGGATAAGTCCCAGAAATTTGTCCTATCTTGGATACAGTTTACTAACCTTGAAACACAAAAAAAGATCTATCTCAGGAAGAAATTGAACACAGAAAAAAGAAGCAATGTGTTCTGAAGAAACAGTTATAAGGAGTAAAGCTAAGGAAAGACATTGTTAGAAGTGTGGGTAAATCTGAGTAAGTATTGATCATGAAAAAATCATGACAATATTAATGATGATGAACAATTTGAATGATTAAAAACAAATTGGAACCATAATAATAGAAAACAACATATGAGATGAAGAGGGAGTAGAGTCAAAGCAACAAATGTAGTGAGTTATAAAGAGGTGATTAGACATCACATTAACAATCCATTAATGGATAAACACCATCTCAATACATGTAGAAAAACCATTTGACAAAATTCAACATTCATTTATGATAAAAACTCTCAACAAGATTGGTTAGAGAAAACACACCTCAACATAATGAAGGCCATATGTGACAAATCCACAGTCAACATCATACTTCATGGTGAAAAACTGAGAGTTTTCCTTCTAAGATCAGGAATGAGACAAGGATGTTAACTCTCACCACGTTTATTCAACATAATACTGGAAGTCATGGCAAGAAAGACAAGAAAAAGCCATCAGACAAGAAAAAGAAATAAAAGGCATCCAAATTAGTAAGGAAGAAGTAAAATTGTCATTATTTCCAGATGACAAAATATTACATACAGAAAATTCTAAAAAACTCCATCAAAAAACTATTAGAACTAATAAATAAATTCAGTAAAGTTGCAGGATACAAAATCAGTATATAAAAATCTGTCATTTTCTGCACCAATAACGAAGTAATAGAAAAAGAAACTAAGAAAACAATTCCATTTATAGTTGTACCAAAAACAAGAAAATATGTAAGGGGCGCCTGGGTGGCTCAGTGGGTTAAGCCTCTGCCTTCAGCTCAGGTCATGATCCCAGGGTCCTGGAATTGAGTCCCGCATTGGGCTCTCTGCTCAGCCGGGAGTGTGCTTTCCCCTCCTCCGCATTTCTCTGCTTGCATCTCTGCCTACTTGTGATCTCTCTCTCTCTCTGTGTGTGAAATAAATAAATAAAATCTTTTTCAAAAAGAATAAAATATGTAAGGAGATTTAACTAAAGAGGTGAAAAACCTGTACTTTGAAAATATAAAGGACTGATGAAAGAAATTGAAAATGACACAAGCAAATGGAAAGATACCATGCTTATGAGTTGGAAGAATTAATATTGTTAAAATGTCCATACTACCCAAAGCAATCTACAGATTCAACGTGATTCTTATCAAAAGTCCAGTAGTGTTTTTCACAGAACTAAAAAAAAATTCTAAAATTTATATGGAACTATAAAAACTTTGAATAGCCAAAGCAAACTTAGAAAGAACAAAGCTGGGGGCATCACTGTCCCAGATTTCAAGGGAAACTACAAAGCTACAATGATCAAAACAGCATGGTACTGACACAAAAACAGACACATAGATCAATAGAACACATTATAGAGCCCAGAAATAAACCCACATTTATAAGGTCAATTAACCTATGACAAAGAAGGCAAGAATATGCAATAGAGAAAAGACAGCCTCTTTAATAAATGGTGTTGGGAAAACTGGACAGCTCCTTGCAAAAGAATAAAGTCGAATCACTTTCTTACACCATACACAAAAATAAATTCAAAATGGATTAAATATCTAAATGTGAGACCTGAAACCATAAAATTCCTAAAAGAAAACCTAGGTAGTAATCTCTTTGTCATCAGCCTTAGCAACATTTTTCTAGTTAGGTCTCCTCAGGCAAGGGAAACAAAAGTAAAAATATACTATTGGGACTACATCAAAATAAAAAGCTTCTGCACAGCAAAGGAAACCAACAACAAATTGAAAAGGCAATCTACTGAGTGGGAGAAGATATTTGCAAATGATATATCCAATAATGGGTCAATATCTAAAATATATAAAGAACTTGGAAGTCAACACCAAAAAAATGACTAGCCCAATTTAATAATGGACAGAGAATCTGAACAGATATTTTCCCAAAGAAGACATATAGATGGCCAACAGATGCATGAAAAGATGCTCAACATCACTAATCATCAAGGAAATGCAAATCAAAACCACAATGAGGCACCACCTTATACCCATCAGAATGACTAGTATCAAAAAGCTAAGAAACAAGCATTTAGGGGGTATGGAGAAAAAGGAACACTTGGGCACTGCTGGTGAGAATGCAAGCTGGTATAGCCACTGTGGAAAAGACTATGGAGGTTCCTCAAATTTGAGATTGAAAAAATTGAAAATAGAAATTGAAAAAATTGAAAATGGAAATACCATCCAATCCAGTAATTTACCCAAAGAATACTAAAATACTAATTCAAAAAGAGATATGCACCTTTGTGTTTATTGCTGTATTGTTTACAATAGCAAGTTATGAAAGAAACCTGTGTCCAACAAGAGATGAATGGAGAAAGAAGATGTGATCTATACATTTACAATAGAATAAAAAAGAATAAGATCTTTCTATTTGTAACAGAATGGATAGACCTAAAGGATATTATGCAGGATGACACAGAAAGACAAAGACCATATGATTTCACTTGTATGTGAAATCTGAAAAACAGGAGGGCACGTGTGGTGATGAGCACTGGCTGTTATATGCAGCTAATGAACCGTTGAACACTACATCAAAAACTAATGATGTACTATATGCTGGCAAATTAAACATAGTAATAATAAAAAAAAAATCTTAAAAACAAAACAAACAAATAAAAACAGAAGCAGAATCATCATACAGAGGACAGACTGATGGTTGCCAGAGACGAAATTGGGGATGGATGAAATAGATAAAAGAGATTAAGAGATACAAACCTCCAGTTATAAAATAAATAAGTCGTGGGGATAAAAAGTATAGCATAAGAGATATACTCAATAGTGCAGTAACATTTTATGGTGACAGTGATGACTACACTTACCATGGTGAGTCTAGCTTAATATAAAGAATTGTCAAATCACTATGTTGTACTCTTGAAACGAATATAACATTGGATGTAAACTGTCCTTCAATTAAAAAAAAGCGAATAGAGATATTAACTTTATTAAATCAAATATGGATATCAAAAACTTAAAATTTACAAAAAAGAATAAAAATAAAATGTGTAACACCCAGTCTAGTAGTGGAAACTAAAGAAAACTCGATCCAATAGAAGGCAGGAAAGAAGGGGAATATATTCCAGAGAAAAAGATAAGTCAAAGAGAAAGCAGAATAAACCATAAAATAGCTTTCATATCTTTATGTATAAATAAATTATAAAATGTTTCATCAATTCTAAGGTGCACATGTGTTCACCTTTTAACATCTCTGAAATCAGAATGCATATTTCAATTGGTGGTGTTTTTAAAATGACTGTTGGCCATGCGGCAATTGTAACAAGGATGTCAATAACTCTGTGTATGTGAACTTCTAAGTACCAGTATCAAAACTTGCATAATGGGTGGCAATACCTCAGAAGAAAAACCTGAAAAAAATAGTAGAGTAGTATTTTAATTCTACTTCACTGACTGAGCCACCCAGACACCTATTTTTTTGTTTCTTAATGGTAACTAAAATGATGTTGTATCATTTAATAAATGTAAAGAAACAAGACCTCCCAAATAAAATACAGAGATTTGCAGATTGTATTTTGAAAATCTAGTTAGATGTTAATAGGAGACTCATCTTAAACATAATGACACAGAAAACTTGAAAGTAAAAGAATGGAGGGGGTATATCTGAAAAATACTAACAATAACAATAGCAAATCCCCATATAAACATATAACCACCAGCAAAATTGACTTTAAGGAATAAAAAGGGTTATCACCCAATAATGAAAGGGACAATTCACCAGAAAACTAACAATTTTGACTCTTTATGCACCTAGCAACATAGGCTAAAAACAAACTAACAAAATGGATTTACTGGGAAGAACCCAGAAATTTACAATTTTAAAAGGAGATTTTAACTTACATTTTTCAATAAGTGATTAAATGGTCATTTATAGAACTCTACAGACAACAGGGAAAATCATACTCTTTCAAACACACAAGGAACATTTAAAAAATTTGACAATGAACAGAGCCACAAAACAAATCTCAAAAAAAGAAAATCTACATCATTCTCTAACCAAAAAATGTTAAAAATTAAAACTAAACAACACTTCTGAATAATTCTTGGTTCAAAAAGAAATTATAGTAACAATTAGAAAACGAATTCAACAAAACTAAAGAGAAAGCCCTTGAAAAGACTGAAAAAATGGACAAACTTCTGACAAGATTATTTAAGAAAACTATTCAAATACTAAAAATTAGGAGCAATGAGGAAACAAACCATAGACACAACAGAATTTTCAGACCTTTTAACAAAGTGGTCCTGAAATTCTTGGAGGAAAATAGATTTGAATCACCAGGATAATTTTGAAAAGGAAAATCAATGTGTCCTTGCCTACTAGAATCTAAAGCTCATAAAACCACAGTGATTAAAATATGTTAGTGCAGAGATAGAAAACAGATCCATGTAGCTGGATAGAAACTAGTTACAAACTTAGGTACATATAAGATAGTGTACAGGTCATACACTAGAGGTTACCTCAAAAATGAAGAGAAACAATGGACCATTCAGTAACTGTATCATCTTAACTGCCAATGCACATGAGAAGAAATAAAATTAGAACAGCCTACTTCACATGAGTCATAAAAATAAATTCCGATGGGTTAAAACTTAAATATGACCCAAAAAATCCTCAAAACTTTTAGAAAAAAAAATAGCATAAATAACTTTACACGTTAGGGAAGGATTTCTTAAATAAGACCAAAAAATATACAGGAGAAGATTGGTAAATGTGAGTAGATTAAAAATTTTAAGACTCTGTATTACTAAAGATATAATAAAATTTTATATATATATATATATATATGCCACAGACTCAGAGAAAACATCTTCAAACATCTTCAAAGCATAAGGGATGAATATCCAAGATACTTTTAGGACCTCACCAAATCAAAAAGAAAAAAAAAAAAAAAAGACAAAATAATGCAGGAGGAAAAAATGGACAAAGAATAAGAAGAGGTAATTTGTGGAAAAGAGAACTCAAATAGCCAAAAAACATATAACCATTAGCAAACAGAAACACAGATTTAAACAATGAGCTTCCTTTGTAAACTCATTAGACTGATAGTCCGATCTCCCCAGTGTTGATGAGACTATGGGAAATCAGAAACTCCTGCACAGTCAATTTGAAATTAAACAAAGTCTATACAAAGATAAAGAGGATGTGAAATATCAAAGATAAAGAAATATATATATATTTTCTATAAATATATGTAAATCTATATATATTTATATATATTCTAAATTTATATTCTATAAATATATATTTATCTTTGTATATTTTATATATTTATATATATATAAATATATTTATATATATGACTATATATTTATATATATTCCAAAAACATTCAAGGGTTCGATTCACAACATCTTTAGGAGCCTGTTTATTTTAGGAAAGAGAAGGGTGGAGGGTGAATTTTAGTCATATTTGTGAAGTTTTATTTATTTAAAAGAAAAGAGATCTCAAATATGTCAAAATGTTAACAAATTAAATATGAAATATATTTATTGTATTTATTTCTATTATTTCATAAAATAATTTTTTATAATTATCAAGTTATAATTTTATAGTTTTGTTTTTATAAAGGAGCAAACCAAAGTATCACAATGGGGTCGGGTGGGGAGATAAAGAAGAATTATATTACTCCCTGGATTTTATAAAATAATTGAAAAATAAGATATGAGGCAAATGGTGGAAGATAAAATACATCTTTATAACCAACAAGGCTGATTCCACTGTTTAAAAACATTGTGATATAATACATGGTATTAGAATGAGCCCCATCTGTAAAATGTCACTTTTAATACCTGTCTTGCAGATTTTCCACGAGGCTTAGACATTATGAATATAGAGAGAGATAAAAATAGATATGGACACAGTCATGTAGCAGATTATTGGTTGCTAGCCAACATTCATCTCTACTTCCCTTCTTTCTTTCTTAGAAATCTTAATTTTATTCTGGTATTCATCTTCCTCCACATGGCCAGGTACTTTAAAGGAAGAAGAAGTAATTCCCAGCTCAGGAGATGGGGTAACTTGACTTCTTTAAGCCAGTTGTGGTAATCCCATTTCTCTTACCAATGAATGGTTTAGGAATGGGGGTCCAGCCCAATGCTGCCATGAAGTATTCCAGAAGAGTTTTGAGGAAGATGTCTTCCTAAGAAAGGGAAAAGAAAGAAAGAGCCCTATCCTATTGTTGTTTGCTTGTTTGTGGATTTTGTCTCTGGATGTGAAGCTGAGAATGCTTCAGCCATCTTCTGACCCTGAGGTCACCACTGTCAACACTAAGGGAATCAGAGAAATAGAAAGAACCTGACTCTGATGATATTTTTGAAAATCTGTTATCAACCAACCTGTCAATCTACCCTTCTTCTGTACTTCTTATGTAAGAAAATAAATTTCCATCTTGAATGAACAGGTTTGAGTAGGGTTAACTGTTACTGGTTGCCAAAACATCCTAAATGATTTAAAAAAAAAAAAAAAAAAAGGTCAAACCCAAAGCCTTGCACATCAAAGGCAGACTATATATGGCAGCTAACATTATTATTCCACTCCATTCTTGTCCATCCAGTCTCCCCTCACTCTCCTCCAGTACATTACCAATGCAACACAGATCAAACTACTTCCATCTTTATTCTGGTCAGTCCTATTCTTAAGTGAAGTGACTATTCCCTATAGTAACTATTAGCATAGAATCCCAACTTCATTTCCTAAGTACAGTTTTTATTTCTTACTCGGGAAATTTAGGAACAAGGCTCACATTCATCACTCTGCAATTATGAATTATATGTTTAGTTTTACATACATTTTTTACTCTAATCAAAAAAAAAAAAAAAAAAAAACGGGAAGTGTAATTTCGATGGATTACCTTCCAGCAGAAACCTTGGTATATTACTACCATGAGGCAACCAAACTCCAATAGAATCCTAATAGAAAATGAATCCTTTCAGATTTTTGACAGATAAAACATAAAGTGAATCTTTTTGTTCTATTTATTTTAAGACTGAAGGACAAGACCAAAGACATCACAAAATGAAGAGATGATGCCACAGGAGATGTGAAGATAAACATATTTTTTTAAATAGGAATCCAGAGACCACATTGATCCCACTGCAAACCATAATGATTTAATAATCAACAGGGTAATAGACAAACAAATAAAACAAGAATCCTTCCATTTTAGCCCCCAAAAGTGGCAGAACATAATAAAGCAAACACATTTGAAGAAAAGATTCTCCCCTAAGAGTGACAGTGGCTTACTGAAGCACAGATTTACAAATGGGGGGTGAGAGTAAATACATAACATGAAAAGCCACCAGAAGGTGGAATCTGGTTTACCCTGGGTGAGACAGGAGAATCTCCTGGTAGAAAACCCTGTCCTAAAAGTGCAACAATCACATTCTACTAAAAGGTTTATAGGCAAGAGTTAATAAGCAAGGAACCTTCTGAGCTAGCAGCTACAGAAGAAAGGCAATTGGATCAATACAGAAACATTGCTCAGCCATCGTGCCACAAAGATTTTCCTAAGAAGCATGAATGATGTATAAATTGGAATATTGTATGGAAAGTGAAATTGAATAAGACACAGAATGCTACAGGAAAGATAAGAAATAAACTTACATAGGGCATAATTCTCTGCACACTGGGTTGTGCGGGGACACTGGCTGCAGCAGGTAGACATAACCACAGACTGAAACTCCATTATGGCTCCTATGGATTCCATGTTCTCTGCAGCTTCTTGCAAAAGCTTTTCGTTACTCGGCCCCACATGGTTCTGGAAACCACACAGGTAAGAAATTTTCATCTCTGGCAGTCTTTACTAGCCATGCTTCCCAGCTGTTCAGTAAGGTGTTCCTTCAAGTACTTGCCCTTAGGTAGTTTGTGGTGAGACAGGGACATGAACAAACAATACAAACCACCCGGCTCATTCTGCCAGACGGAGTCATTCTCCAACCTGGCCTGGCCAAGAGGCCCTAAAGGCAACCGGATTTCTGAAAGCAGGAATATACTGCTCCTATTGAAATAAATAACTGCAACCTTATTAACAGATCCCACCTGCACGCAGTTATAGGGAAAGGAGAAGGAGAGACTTGAGTTTTGCTGGTAATTAACACACAAAGAGCATGAGAATCTTCTTCAAAGACTGCAAGGCTATACCATATCTGACCTTGGACAGCAAGAATTACACACATACTGGCCTCTTACCACATGGTCTAACAGGCCTTGGGGTTCCAGCAGACACCTGTGGTTACCTACACAAGGCCATCCCCTTACCTTTTTCCTCATTGGCAAAGCCTTGATTTTGTTTAAGTGATCCCTCCTCAGCGCACCAGATCTGAATATTGTGGCCTATCATCTAATTCTGTTCCAGGAGAGGCTGGAGATACAGAAAAATGTCCCTCTTTCTGCCTCCAGATATTGGTATGTGAAGACATGAGCTGTAACCAGCAATATGAAGCCACTTTGGAATGATGAAGGAAACTAACCAATACACTGAGGCTAACAAAGAAATAACTAGAAAGGATCTGGTCTCAACAGTGTCTATAGATGCACAGAATTAATCAACTTTGCAGCCATCCCACCCCCAGATTCCATGTAACATGAGATAATGTGTCCTCTGGGTCACTTTCAGCTAGCATCCTCTTACTGAAAGCTGAAAATACAGTAACAGATGCTGAACTCTGTCTATCCAAATGTAACCTGCCAAAGATGCAAATTATGTCAACTGATTAAATGCAAATAAAAATGCTTCTGTTCAAGGAATGGTCTTGCTGTTACATGAACAAGTGTAACAAATGCGAAGGCAATTCATCTTCCAGATTCATAAATGCTTTGTCACATGCATTAGAACATTAGGCCTCTCCTCAAATTAACAAACTCAATGATCGTTCTTCAAAATCTCTGTAAAGGCCTTTCCCAGCTTTTTACAGCACGTTTAGTTGTTCCCTAATATTATTTGTGTATTTTGTAGATACTTCTACCAAATGGCTTGTAGTTGTATATCTGTTGCTGTCCTATGTGAGTTCCCTACAAAAGAAATAATATCTGTGATGGTTAATTTTATGTGTCAACCTGGCTAGATCACAGGGTACCCATATATTTGGCTAAACATTATTACTGGGTGCATCTGTGAGGGTCTTTCTGGATGAGATTAACATTTGAATCAGTGGACTCTAAAGTATATTGCCCTCCCCAGTGTGAGTGGCATCATCCATCCATTGACAGCGAGAATTGACCAAAAGTCAAAGGCAGGGAGAATTCACCCCTTTTCTGCATGTTTGACCTGAGACACTAGTCTTCTTCTCCTCTGAGTTTGGGAACTTCACCGTTGGTTCCGGTGGTTCTCAGGTGTTTGGATTGAACTGAACTACACCACTGGCCTTCTTGAATCTCCAGCTTGCAGATGGTGAATTGGGGGACTTCCCAGCATCCATAATCACATGAACCAATTCCTTATAATAATTCATATATATCCCATTGGTTTGGTTTCTCTAGAGAACTCCAACGCAATGTCTCATCTATCTTTATAGCCTAACACTTAACATAGGACCCAGCATTTAGCTGGTGTGGCTATTTTAAAATATGGCTCCCCAAATTCCATCCATTTTGAGGAAAGTCCATGCCTCTGCCCTTGAATCTGAGCTGGTTTTTATATCAACTGGTAGCTGCATGAGTCAACCAGCTTGGTCATTTATGCCTGCCAGGTCTGCAGATGACTGTGATCCTACAGATACTTGATTGCAACTACAAGAGAGATCCCAAGCAAGATCTGTAACCCCCTCTTAAATTCCTGACCCTTAAAATTGTGAAAGAAAAAAAAAGTTTGTTTCAATCTACCGAAATTTGGGATCACCTTTACACATTAATAGTAACCAGAACAATTAGTGCTAAATATTAACTGAATTTATGAATGATAGGCAAAGGAGATCTTCCTACCATTAAAAAAAATGTTTTAAGGATAAGTTCAGGATAACTTCATCCTGTAGCAATTTTTGTGGTCAAAGATACATTTCCTATCCCTCTATGCAGTAAGCATGAACTCCTACAAAGCTCAATTAATGTATCAAAGTCTAGATATTGTGCTTGGTGCCTGTAAATTTTGGCTCATCTAACTCTCACAACTAATGGTGGGAGGGGGCTTATATTTGTCATTACATACCTTAAGCATGAAGAAGTGAAGCTCAGAGAGGCTACAGGTCACCTGTCTCTATGGGTAGCAAATAACTAAGCTGGAATTGCCCCCAGGACTGCCTGTTCCAAACCATGTCTTCTCTCCACCACTGCACAAAATCTCCTTCACTAACTTGCACTTTACCCATAACCAGTAAAACAAAAGGTCCAAATAGTTTGGCATATCACTATGTAATAGCACAGTGGTGACCTAAGATTATGTGCAATAGGGCTGGATCAGCCTAGGGCAGATCTGGACATTGTGCCAAGGACACAGAGGACATAAGGACACAGGCTAGAGCCATCAGAATTCTACTTTTTTTTTTTTTTAAGATTTTATTTATTTATCTGTCGAAGAGAGAGAGCATGAGCAGGCGGAAGAGCAGGCAGAGGGAGAAGCAGGCTCTCTGCTGGGCAAGGAGCCGGATGCAGGACTCGATCCCAGAACTCTGGAATCGTGACCTGAGCTGAAAGCAGATGCTTAACTGACTGAGCCACCCAAGAGTCAGAATTCTACTTCTAATGCCAGTTCTGTGGCCCTGCAATAACAAACTTTGTCCTTTCCTCCCTCACATCCCATTCAAAACCACAGATCTTCAATCAGAAGGATAGCTCTGGATCACTGGGTTAGAGAATCCAACCAAAGGTAAGGATAATAAGTCAATCTGTAAATTGCCCAACACATGTTTTGACAGCACAAGGTTATACATGGGATTGAATATCTGTGGGGAAAAAGATAGCTAAGACATGATTCCTGCTCTTTGGTAATTTTGATCCATTTAAGGAAAAAGGACAAAATATGTAAAATGAAGAACAGCACAAAACAATACACAAGTGCTAAGTCTAGAGTTGTTTCAAGACTTTTTCTAAGTATAAAATTCAGACCATTAAGAAAAGAAAAAATAAAGATTACTCCTAGTCAATCCAGTTCAAATACAACTGTAAGTAATATTTTTATGGATTCTTTCTAGTTTTTTCTATACATGCATAATGGTATAATTGAGGCTCAAACTATATTGTTCTATATCCCGCTTTATTTCACTTAATAGTATATTCTGAACACATTCTAGAATATGATTTTTTAATTAATTTTTTAAAAAAATTTTATTTGAGAGAGAGGGACTGCACAAGCATGAGCAGGGTGGGGGAGGGGAGAGGAAGAGGGAGAAACAGACTCCCCATTGGGTAGGATGCCCAATGTGGACTCCATCCCAGGACCCTGAGATCATGACCTGACCTGAAGGCAGATACTTAGCCAACTGAGCCACCCAGGCGCCCTACTGGAAAACCAAACCAAACCCTACAGGACTGTGTTTTGAGAAAGCATCCAGGAGTTCACATTAATGTGATACAATTTATGTAAATTCCACCTACTAATGCATCCTTTTTTTCTTATGCTGTCTTTAAATTATACTATGAATTATACTTATTATAAACTAATAAGGTTAATCCTATGAAAGTACATTTGCTTCTGAGAGAGCATGTGAGACTCATACCAGACAAAAAATAAAGTGCTATCACCTCTCAAATTAAAATTACATCAAATTACCTAAGCCTGGTCAAAGATAAACAAAATAGAAAGAAATGTCATTGTCACCCCATCGCCTGCACTTAGTGCCCTTATAGTTATTACTGTATTACTAATGTAAAAGACCATCATTTTAAGTGAATCGCTGTTACCAGAAGTAAACTCTTATACACCAACATTTTTTAATATAAAGATTCTTTGACTTACATGGCCCTTCACAGATGGTATTCAGTACAGTTTCTCCTATAATATACTTGACTATTTTTTAATATTACATGGTATAAGACTTAAAAGAAAAAAAAATCTAAAATTCCAGAATCGGGGCGCCTGGGTGGCTCAGTGGGTTAAGCCGCTGCCTTCGGCTCAGGTCATGATCTCAGGGTCCTGGGATCGAGTCCCGCATCGGGCTCTCTGCTCAGCGGGGAGCCTGCTTCCCTCTTTCTCTCTCTCTCTCTCTCTCTCTGCCTGCCTCTCTGTCTACTTGTGATCTCTCTCTGTCAAAATAAATAAATAAAATCTTAAAAATAAATAAATAAATAAAATAAAATAAAATAAAATTCCAGAATCATGTCCTCGTTTGTAACAAAGTCTCCAAAAGGGAAGGGAGGGGCTTAACATAAGGAACTAAGCGGTTATACTACCCAGGGTATACACATTATAAATAAAACACGTAGTAAACTGCTGGACATTTATTTCATACCAACTGTACAGAGAATTGTATTGTGTGAATTTCTAAAGGAAAAAAATGTAGATATCAAGGTTTTCTTGGATCTAGATCATATTTAATGAATAGCCTGAACAAAATACCCTGGAAGACTATGCATATTGCTAAATGATATTGCTTGAAAGTTAATTTCAACTAGTAATGTGCGGCTGACTGTGGTTTACCTGCTCAATAGCCATTCTCACATCCTTGACTTCCTGCCACTAGACCCCACCTGTCACCTGCCACCCACCAGATGCTCGCTCTCCCAGCCTCCCTTGCAGCTAAGAGTGGTGTAATGCTTCCAACAATGTGACCTAAAGAGAAGATCTTCAAGGAAAGGTTTTCTTTTCTTTTTTTTTTTTTTTTTTTTGAAGGTCAAGCAAAGCTTTATTTCACGCCAAGCATCAAGGTTTTCTTTTCTAGTAGGACAGTTGCACAGGGGTAGGCTCTGCCATCTTTCTTGCCTCTGCTGCGGTCCTATGAAATGTGATGACCTGACAACAGGAGGCCCCATGTAACCAAAGGGGAAGCCAAGAGCCTAGAAGCCTATCTGCAGGCCTAACAGTGAGTCACAATAGTGGAACTTCCTGCTTCAGATTGACTGACATACCATATTAATTAAGTAACCTCATTAACTAAGCCAGTTTTACTTAGTGGTCTATTGCCCTGAAAGTTCCCAAACTAAAGCACAATGCACCCTATGGCATGAAGAGTTTCAGTATCTGGCCAATATTGCAGTATGAATGAGAAACAAATAATAGTTATTGATTTTTAAAACACATTTTAGAAGAATTATAAAATGAAATAATGACAGTGAAATAGCCTTTTTTTTTTTCAAAATGGCAGCTGCGTGTAAAGTGAGAATCTGACTCCTGGCCCTTAGTGTATATTTGGCTCCGTTGTCTCCAGGCATTCTTAACTGGGCCTTCCTACAGCAGACACAGCAAGAGTACTTCCTTCTGACAGGATCCTTTTCCTGGTCGTAGAGAAAACAGAAGAGGATGATGGTTAATAGAGTTTAATGTTAATATGGAAATAATCTCACCCATTTTAATTCTAACAGAAATTGAAGCAGGGTCAATTGACCTCTACCTTTTCTTCCATCCATGTAGCAAGTGATTCAAAACATAAATTTTCTGAAAGATTTTAAAATACCAAGAAGCCCCAATATTACCCTATCAAGTTTTATATTCTTCAATGATATAATACTTTTGTTTACCTGAAAGAAAATAAGCTTTTAGAAGAAACAATTGCTGTTTTATATAATGTCTAAGAATTTTCATTAGTTACTAAAAGGTTCTCCATTTAATTTTGAATGAATCATTTTATTGGTGTTGATACAGGGGCCCACACTGGAATCGAGATTTTTATATTGGATTTTTAAACTATAATCCACTGAAATGTAATTTCCCCAAAGTTCCTTACAGTCAAGACATATACTATATTGATAGTCTCCCATCTAATTTGGTATCCAATGTTTTATGAAATATTCCCTCCTATGACTTAGATTCCTGCTTCAACTGTATATATTATTATGCTTGTAGGCTATTCAGTAACAAGACATCTGTTCAGAAATCCCTCTAGAAAGTTTCTTACATTATTTATGTCACTACTAAAACTATTTCCCCTCCCTTAAAAAACAGCTGCTTTACATACATACAAGAGAAAAAAGATCATTATTTAGCCAGCAATGTTGATAAATGATTCCGGTGTCTTTTAGCTAACTGTCATTGCTTTCTATATACTAATTAGCTTTTTATACACTAATAAGTCTCTTCTGCTCTCAAAGACTGTCAAGTAGCCATTTAATAGTAAATTTTAAATTCTATTCTTATATCCTCTCAATTAAGAGCAAATTTTAATGATTTTTATGTAAATGGTTTCAACCTCACAAATCAGCTCTCCCAAAAGCTTGTACCATGATTTTTGAAAGCTCTGAACTTTTGTCTGCTTATTTTCTCCTGCAAGCTTAATATACTTACCAAAAATTTCCACATTCCACATCATCAAAGCTTTCATCTTGTCTCAAAAGAAAAAAAGTTCAAATGCCGATTAAAAGCCAAAATCAACTATTTTCAGACTCAATTTTCAAATGTCAGTTTGTTTTTACCTAATTCTAGTAAATTTATATAGTGTAATTCTAAACTTCACTTTTTGACGTTTCCCTGCTGAAGAAAAGCAGTAGAACTTTTCACCACCTGTGTTGCTTTTGGAAACCAGCCCCTCCCATCTGTGGTCTGGAGAACACAGTTCCCAGGCGGGTCCTTACTAAGGGGACTGCCTACACACTGCTCTCACGACTCCAGCAATTACCTGCGGTTGCTCTGCAAGCTGGATGTCCTGGAGAAGGACGTCTATGAACAAGGTACCATCAAAAGAGATAGGTGACTTTCTACATTCAGCACACCTTAAAAGGGAATTCCGAATGCGAAGAGAGGGGAAAGGAATCCATAGAAAAGACCAACTAAAGGTCAAGTCTTTGCATTTTTGAATAGCAACCATTTTCTGCTGAATTAGCTAATAGAGTATTTCTCAAGCCTTTGAATTAGATTCCTACGGAGTTTAGCTTTTCCAAAACAAAAGTGGGAAGGAAGTGTTGTTTTTCAGTGTAAAGAGGTTCTAACTAGATTTCAATTAAAAGAAAAAAAAAAAAGATATACAGCTTGATGGATATGCCTGGAATTCTTGGCAAAAATACAGAATTTGCCAAAAACGGGCGGTGGGGGGGGGGGGTGTGTGACACAGATTCCATTAGCTCAAGCAATATACAAATGCTGCTAATTATTTTTGTTCCACGACAATAATTGTTTTTATAAAGATAAACACCACCTACCACCACCAACACCCCCCCCCCCAAAACTGAACTGGCCTCAAATATACCCTTAATTATTCTTCTCTGTTCCCACACAACAACTTTGGTTCCTAGCCCTACTCGTTCCTGCTATGAAACCTGACAAAAATCTTGAAACAGAAAGAAAGAAGAGAGAATCGGGTGGGGGTGGAGGGGGGAGACACAGACAGAGAGAGAGAGAGAGAACGTATTTTGCCACCCTCCTGGCTAACTGAAATGCTTGTTCCCGAGATTACAGTAATTACAGCCACAGCATGAGTTCCATACAAGCGCTAAATGAAACAGCACATCAATTAAAAAATAAACACTCCATTCTAAGAGAAAGACAACCCCCTGGGACGTCCTAACAAGCGTAAATGAACCTGCCAGGCCGCCGGCCCCTCGGGCCTCCGCCTCCCCTCCCCATCTTAAAGTAGTTGCGGAGCTGGCAGGGGCAAGTACTCATTGGCGTTGTCCCAAGCGGCTGCTAAAAGCAGCTTGGGTCCCGCTCTACTCCTAGCGGATCACTGATACGTGTCGGTGCGTCAGCGCCAGGGCTCAGCACCGCCTCCCACGGTAGAAAAGGAGGCTCTGGAAAGACGGTGAACTTTGTATAGACATGTATTTGTTCCAAAAGTACGAGGCGAAGAGAGACAATCCAGACACAGTCTGCCCTACTTATAAGTTGGTCTTTCTTTTCTTTTCTTTTTTCTTTTCTCTCTCTCTCCTTTCTTTCTTTCCTTTCTTTCGGAAAGGAAATTATTTTTTCATAAGGAAGCACTGTGTCCTAGATGCTTTACAGACTTTACCCCACCTAACTACCGAAACGCCCTTTGAAATCCGCACTATTACCCCACTCTTCAGGTAAGGAAACTGAGGCCACTCAGCGGAAGCGAGAGAATACTGAGCCAGCCCTTGTGCCTGGCGCCTCTCGCGCCCCTGGGGCACCGGCGACTGTGCTCCCGTACACTTCTTGGGGCGCACCGCCCCCCACCGCCCCGTCCAGATCCATAATCCAAACTGAACTGCCGTCCTTCCGCTCCTCCCACATTTCCAAGCCTCAAACAGCATCATTCTAAGTGCCCCAAAAAGAGCACCCCTTCCCGAGTCTCCTGCAGAGCCCGGCCCCAGTCAGGCTCCCGCGCACTCGCGTCCGCGTAGGTTTCCCACCGACCCAGCTCACGGAGGTGCGCGGGGTCACCGATGTTACCGGACATGAGTAGGCAGGGACGTGACTTGTTTGAAACGAGCCTGGGAAAGCACGCGCGTGCATAAAACCCCCATCCCGGTCCCCAAAAGCAGACTCGGGGAAAAGGAACCAAGAACTCAAACGCACTGAGCTATGTGGCGCCGTTTATGGCAAAACCTCGCTCTCTGCGGTCAATCCCAAGGTTACCGAAACTCCAGCTGCAGAAAGCGCGCATGGCCATGGGGGACACTCCTGACCGCCTTAAGGAAGGCCGAGTCTTGGGAGCGCATAGACTCCGCCCCGTCACCCGGCGATTGGCGATCCCGGCCGAGGGCGGAGACCGAGTCCGCGCTGTATAAATATTCATGAGCCGGCAGGGCTGCGCGAGCGGGGCCGGAGCCGGGAAGTTGGGTGAAGGGCGCTGCTCCCGCGGAGGAGGAGGAGGAGGAGAAGGAGGCGGCGGCGGCGGCGGCGGCGCGGAGGCGGTGGCGGCTGGGCGCGGGCTGCGCCGCTCAGGTGTCTACTCTGCCTTCTTGGTCTGGATTTGGTTTTGTGTGTCTAGCAAGAAGGGGTCTGCCTACACCTCGCCCGATTGCCGGCCGGAGCGCGGAGCGGACTTTTACCGGAGGCGGAGTCTGTCAGTCCCGGAGGTGGACAGACTGACCGACGCCGGAGAAAGAGGGCGGCGGCCTCTGCGGAGGCGGGTCCCGAACTCCGGCAGCAGAGCTGCGCAGCTTTGGGGGCGAGCATGAGTCCCCGGGGACAGAAAGGGGGCTGCAGGGGTTGACCCGGCGCGGGGAGCGGCCTGGCCCAGCCATCTTGACTGCGCACCGCGGCCCGAAAGGAAACTTGCCTTGCCGCCGCCCTCTGTGTCCGGCAAAGTCACCTCACCGTGGCCGGCGCCTCGTGGAGAAGTGGCCGGGCGCGCTGGAGAGAAAGCGAGCGAAAGAGGGACGATGAGCGGGGGACCAGCCACTGTGCTGCGAGAGGGCTGAGTTCGACCGGGAGTCAGCAGGGCAGACTCTCGGGGACTGTGGTGCACGCCTGCAGAACCCTCACCGCCGGTGCCCAGGCTTCGGACCCCGCTGTGCGGACGCGTCCGGAGAAGGGACTAGGTTATCTGCAGACAACCTTTCCGGGAGAGGCAGGAGAGAGACCAACAGGGCACCCGCTTTACCCTTCTCCGGCTCCCTCGCCGAATCTCCCGGCGCCCTTCCGCGCGCCGCCTGGAGGGCGAGGGCGCGGGGCCGCGGCGCACAGCATGGAGTGGGGTTACCTGTTGGAAGTGACCTCGTTGCTGGCCGCCTTGGCGCTGTTGCAGCGCTCGAGCGGCGCGGCTGCTGCCTCCGCCAAGGAGCTGGCGTGCCAAGAGATTACCGTGCCGCTTTGCAAAGGCATCGGCTACAACTACACGTACATGCCCAACCAGTTCAACCACGACACGCAGGACGAGGCGGGCCTGGAGGTGCACCAGTTCTGGCCCCTGGTAGAGATCCAGTGCTCGCCGGACCTCAAGTTCTTCCTGTGCAGCATGTACACGCCCATCTGCCTGGAGGACTACAAGAAGCCCCTGCCTCCTTGCCGCTCGGTATGCGAGCGCGCCAAGGCCGGCTGCGCACCCCTCATGCGCCAGTACGGCTTCGCGTGGCCCGACCGCATGCGCTGCGACCGGCTGCCGGAGCAGGGCAACCCCGACACGCTGTGCATGGACTACAACCGCACGGACCTCACCACAGCCGCACCCAGTCCGCCGCGCCGCCTGCCGCCGCCGCCTCCGGGTGAGCAGCCGCCCTCTGGCAGCGGCCATGGCCGCCCGCCGGGGGCCAGGCCCCCGTCCCGCGGTAGGGGCGGTGGCGGCGGGGACGCAGCGGCGCCCCCCACGCGCGGCGGCGGCGGCGGCGGCGGGAAGGCGCGGCCCCCTGGCGGCGGCTCAGCGCCCTGCGAGCCGGGCTGCCAGTGCCGCGCGCCCATGGTGAGCGTGTCCAGCGAGCGGCACCCGCTCTACAACCGCGTCAAGACCGGCCAGATCGCCAATTGCGCGCTGCCCTGCCACAACCCCTTCTTCAGCCAGGACGAACGCGCCTTCACCGTCTTCTGGATCGGCCTGTGGTCTGTGCTGTGCTTCGTGTCCACCTTCGCCACCGTCTCCACCTTCCTCATCGACATGGAGCGCTTCAAGTATCCCGAGCGGCCCATTATCTTTCTTTCGGCCTGCTACCTCTTCGTGTCCGTCGGCTACCTGGTACGCCTGGTGGCTGGCCACGAGAAGGTGGCGTGCCAGCGGCGGCGCGCCGGGCGCGGGCGGCACGGCAGGAGCGGGCGGCGCGGCGGCGGCGGCGGGCGCGGGCGCGGCGGGCGGGAGCAGGCGGCCCCGGCGGGCGCAGCGAGTACGAGGAGCTGGGTGCTGTGGAGCAGCACGTGCGCTACGAGACCACGGGCCCGGCGCTGTGCACCGTGGTCTTCTTGCTCGTCTACTTCTTCGGCATGGCCAGCTCCATCTGGTGGGTGATCCTGTCGCTCACGTGGTTCCTGGCGGCGGGCATGAAATGGGGCAACGAGGCCATCGCCGGCTACTCGCAGTACTTCCACCTGGCCGCGTGGCTCGTGCCCAGCGTCAAGTCTATCGCCGTGCTGGCGCTCAGCTCCGTGGACGGCGACCCGGTGGCTGGCATCTGCTACGTGGGCAACCAGAGCCTCGACAACTTGCGCGGCTTCGTGCTGGCGCCGCTCGTCATCTACCTCTTCATTGGCACCATGTTCCTACTGGCCGGCTTCGTGTCGCTCTTCCGTATCCGCTCGGTTATCAAGCAGCAGGGCGGCCCCACCAAGACGCACAAACTGGAGAAGCTCATGATCCGCCTGGGTCTTTTCACCGTGCTCTACACCGTGCCCGCCGCCGTCGTGGTCGCCTGCCTCTTCTATGAGCAGCACAACCGCCCGCGCTGGGAGGCCACGCACAACTGCCCGTGCCTACGGGACCTGCAGCCAGACCAGGCGCGCCGGCCCGACTACGCTGTCTTCATGCTAAAGTACTTCATGTGCCTCGTGGTGGGCATCACCTCGGGCGTGTGGGTCTGGTCTGGCAAGACGCTCGAGTCGTGGCGTGCCCTGTGCACCCGCTGCTGCTGGGCCAGCAAGGGCGCCACGGGGGGCGGGGGCGCGGGCGCCGCGGCCGCGGGGGGCGCCGGGGGACCCGGGGGTGGTGGGGGCGTGGGGTCCGGTGGGGGCGGGGGTCCGGGCGGTGGGGCGGGATCCCTCTACAGCGACGTCAGCACCGGCCTGACGTGGCGATCTGGCACGGCCAGCTCCGTGTCTTATCCAAAGCAGATGCCGTTGTCCCAGGTCTGAGTGGAGGGGAGGGGGCACCCGGAAGGAATGGGGAGGGGGGCGAGGAAACCAATTGCAGCGAAGGGACACTCGGAGGGCTGAGGTTCCCACCCCTTCACCGTGTTGATTGCTATTAGCATGATAATGAACTCTTAATGGTATCCATTAGCTGGGACTTAAATGACTCGCTTAGAACAAAGTACCTGGCATTGAAGGCTCCCAGACCCAGCCTCCTTTCCTCCATTGATATGCGAGGAGCTCCTCCCGCCAGGCGTTAATCTCTGTTGGCAGAGGAGGGTGGACTCTGCTGCGTTTCAGAACGCAAGGTTTGGAGCCCTCGCTGGTTGCCATTTGCTGAGCTTGAAGCCAGATCTACAGATTTCACCTGAGGGACCAATTTTTCTCCCTCGACTGTCCTACGTAAACTTTTACTCCTAACATATTCTAGAGGAGGGATGACCGCGACCTAATGGAATTGCACGGTTTGGGTATTCTTAATGACCAGGCAAATGCCTTAAATAAACAAACAAGAAATGTCTTAATTATACACCCCAAGTAAATACGGGTTTCTTACATTAGAGGATGTATTTATATAATTATTTGTTAAATTGTAAAAATGTGTAAAATATGTACATATCCAAAGATATACAGTCTGTACATTTTTTGTAAAAAGTTTAGAGGCCACCCCTGTAAGAACAAATATAAGTATTCTATTTTGTCAATAAAAATGACTTTTGATAAATGATTTAAGCATCACCCTTTCCCCCTGCCTCTTCTAAGCTGTTACCTTTAAAGTGCTTGCTAAGGACGCATTGAAAAAAATGGACATTTTCTGGTTTCTCATTCTGTACACTGACCTTAGGCATGGAGAAAATGACCTGTTAAACTCTAGTTCTTAAGTTGTTAGCAAAGTAAATATCATTGTTGAACTGAAATCAAAATTGAGTTTTTGCACCTTCCCAAAAGATGGTGTTTTTCATGGTAGCCCTTTCCTCATCCATGGATAACAACACTCATCTTAGTATATGTAAATGGAACTTTTGCAAGGCAACTATTGCACTCAGGCCTTGTTAATTTATCTTGTACAATATCACTAAAAGCTTCAAAACCCCACATTTATTTCTTGGTGTCCCTGATTTTGAAAGCACCTGGGTTTTCAGGGACTGAACACACTGCTGAAGTGTAGGGGTTAATGTTTTAAACCATAGATCACACTTTACAGTGTAAGTCACTTGACTATCTGGTAGTGGAGCAGGCGCTCTTTAATGGATTAGACTAACGGGTTAACATCTTAATAACTTTCCAGGCTTGTGTATATCAAATGTGCTGCTTTTCCTGGAGAAAAAGCTATTGTTCCTCTGTCAAGACTAAGCTAATTTATTTGAGCAGAAGGCTGTTGAATTAGCAGAAGAATGCTTTGGCAATTGTTGAACTTTTTACCTGTCTGCCCAGTGGCCCAGCACATCATTCCTTTAAGAGGAGCTAAATGAATAGGGTTAATCTGTAGGGAACTTGGTCTTTTGAGTTTGAAAAACTTTGATCTTTTCTCCTCTCCAAATGTGCTGTATAGTCTGAAGTTTCTTTCCCTGCTGCCCGGCTCCTCTTGGTGCAGACCAATTGGCCACCGCGGAGCCTTAAAGTTCTTCCATTAAAGGGATGTGGGACTTTTACTTTAAAAAGGAGAGAGAGCGAGGGAGAGGAAGACTTGTAACAGTTAGTGAAGACCAGAGGCACAAGTGCGCTCAGCCTTTTAAACAGCTTTTCCCGGCATTGTTAGCCAGCCTGCAGGCAGCTAGGCATGGGTTGAAGCATTATAGAAAAGGGCTCTGAATGCCCTACAGGTGGTCTGTGCACATAATCCCCCAATTTAAAGCGTTTTCCTTTGCTGGACAATTGCATTACAAAACTCCCTTCTTTTTCGCCCCTAATTGAACCAATGAACTATTATAAACTACAAGTTTTTCTTAAAAAAAAAAAGAAAGAAAGAAAGAAAAAAAAATCCTCTGCCTAAATTCTATTGACTAAATTCTGGCAAGTTTTCTGAACTGAACCTTTTAAAGCACCGGAAGTAAAAGCTTCTTCAGACATTTCACTTTTTCAGATATTTTTATTCCCCATGCTTGTTATTTTCTGACAGATTAGCAATAATTTAAAAGTAATTGGTAAGGTTGTGTGTTCATACTGAAAAGATAGCCCCAGGTCCCTTATTAACCTGTCAATCAAGATAAGAAATGGGCAGCTACGCTGCTAATGATGGGGGGCATCAAACATTGCAGAGTGGGAGGGAACATATTCCCCGCATCCTGCTAAAAATGTTCTCTTTACTTTCCCTCATAGGAATATTTATTGGTTAAAAAAAAATTTTTTTTTATTAATAGGTTGGAAGCTACTTCCTTGGCTAATCTTTCTCATGTGAGAGGCTTTTAAGAAGAGTTTCTTGGTAGAAACATTTTGCAAATCCTTTCCAGAGCCACTCTTGGTGTTAATTGGATTTTTAAATTAGATATGCAGTAAGGACACCTACATCAGCTAATCATGCTGTTTATATTTCTTAACGTCAGAGGCATTGTAAAATCTTCACCTCTGAGAAGTTTTATTTATTAAAGAATTACTATTTTATGACTTATGTACCAATAAGTGGCCTGCATCTACCCCAGGGGTTGACACTCACGTGCTGTAACATACATAAACCAGCGATAAACTACACTTTCAGTTATAAAGTGTCATGTGAGAGCACTTTTCATACTCTTTACCACATACATGGAATAGGGAGAGAGCTAAAAGCCACTACTTAGCATACTGGTTATCTAATATAGCAGTATTCTCATTACTGAGACATTTTCACCACCTGACATAGTGGGAAATGTCCAACTTTGAAGCTTTTTTCCTTTATTAATCTTGGAACATATCTTTGTAAAATGCCATGTTTGATAGCTTTTACAAGATGGCTATAAATGTGCTCAATATAAACAGGCTTATTAAACAAGCAAAAAATCCCTCCTATTCTAGGGCAAGAAGCCATGCACCTGTAATCACTAAAAACTGATTTTAGAGACTGATACTAAAACACAAGTGCCAGTTCTTTGCCTTTAAAACTAAAACTTGAGTTGCAAATTTACTAATATCCAAATGGTAGATACACGCAAAATTGATTTGGGGGTTGGAAACATGGAGGAAATACTTTTCTGGAAATTTGCATTAGACAAATGAATAGGTCCCTTGCCTGAATACTCCCCTTTGTGATATACAGGTGTGTTCTTAATTAGCTATATGGAACAAGTGTTAGTTTTTTTTTTTTTTAATTTTGTCTAACATGGAGGTAGCAGACTGGGGAGGGGATATGGTTACTGTGTGGCTAGAAGATCAACATGAATAAAGTCTAATATGGTTAAATTCATTATTAAAGCCAAAGCTCATTACAATTACTTGTGGGAAAAGCTATGCAAAACACTTTCTTTTTGCTTTATAATAAGTGCAACTTGAAAGTACCATAAAACAAAGGGGGGTGTGTAAGAAAGTTTAAGGAGCAAACAATGTCACCATTACAGTTTCTTAACCTACATTGATGGTGTTGCTGGTTTCTGTAATACTTGAAAGTTTGGGGGAAAGAAATCAGATTGTCTCGCCAAAACAAAAATTAGACAAAGAGACTCAAGCAGTTGCAGAGTACAGGATGCAATTGAAAGTATAGGTGCAAACATTGTTAAGATTTGCCAAACCAATCACGTGTAGCCATCTGCTTTCCACGTGTGATGCCATACTGCCACCTTGTGGTGCCCACAGTTCCAGAACTGGGAGGAAGGGGCAGTTTCCTTCATTCAATTCCTTCATTCAGAAATACTGAGCTCCCACACTGCTGGCCTGTCCCCCCAGAGATCCCACCCAGAGGGCCTGCAAGCATTTTGTATTCAGAATTTTGAATTCTTTGGGATCCCCAATCAGTTTAAACCCCCACAAGATCTTATTGAATTAAACCCTCAATATAAAGATTATGCTTAAAATGTAGTTAAGCTATATTGAAATGAAAAGGTCTATCTTTTTAAAATTATCTTTTGAATGACTTTTATTTAAAGAATAAGCTAGTCACCAGAGATCCACTACCTAACGGGAGAGGATCCAAAACTTAATGGGAGAAAGGATGAGTCATGAAGAACATTTTGAGGTGGCATGTTGTTGGCTTGTTTTTTTAAAAGTGCTACTTTCCAGTTTTCCACACAGAAGTTGATTTGCCAAGTTCAGTGGACATCCTTCAGTGCCGCACATAAATGCTGTTGGTTTGGGTGGGAAGCAGGCTGTCCCTGTTATCCAGCCAGGTGTTTGTGGAAACACACCCAGAAATAGAAACTGTGCTGGGAAAAAAGGTCAGCCAAAGGGAGGAAGGGGGAAGCATCTGCATTGGAATGTCTGACCCTGAGGGGGAAGATTTCCATACACAGCAGTGTGGGAAGACCAGGCCTTTAACAGGGGTGGGGGGTGGGAAGTGCGGGTAGAGAAGAGGCAGCCTTACAAGGCCCACATCTGAAGGCTCCTTGTTCTGAGAACAGAATGGTTGGTAGGGACAGGAAAGAAGGAGGCGGCACTGGTCAAGGAGATACAGACTAAAGATCTTAGAGGTCACCTACCAAGATCGTGGAATTCTTAAAGACAGAGATCCCAGGATCATCGAGAACCTTGATACTCCATTGACAAGTGGCAGGGGCAAGATCTAGGACAGTATGATGGAAATGTGGAGTCTAAGGTCTTGCTTACAGAGTCTGAAGCTGTATTGTGACCAGATCCCCAAAACCAGAAGCCCAAAGAGGTCTAGACTTGCCAAAGGTCATGCAATCAAGAGCAGCCCTGGGCCTTGAAGCTATTGATCCTACTTGCCCCTCCTCTTTCTATAGGCCTTTCCCAGCTGCCTGGCTCTCTCTAAATCCCTAAGACCACCACTATGTGCAGGTATCCTTGACCATCAGCTTACCAGGGCTGTGTTTACCTAGTTACACAGTCAGACCAAAGAACAGATTTCTCCATGGTGTGGTGCTGGCCTACACACAAGAACGTACAAACACACAGTCTGAGAGCCTGCCAGGACAGCTTTGGAAAGATTTGCCTCTCTGGTCCTTGGCTGACTTGGGCTAGCTCACCTACTCTGTGCTGCCTGTGTTCACAGTAATGCAATCATTGGCATAGTTTACATTTGCCTAGTTGATACAAAAGGCCCAAGGACAGAGTCTGTCTGCTAGGCTTAGTGAGGAGCAGCAGGCACCTGGAGAAAGGAGAAGAGTCTGTTGCTGATAGAGCTCACACTGGCAAGAAGAGCCAGCAGTGGAAAATGCCTGCCGTGCTCAGCCCAGGCTCTGGGGGCCTTCAGGGAGAGCCCAGCAGGGCCACAGAAGGCAAACAGCAGAGCCACTGGCAGTGAAGAGAATGGAAGGGAGCAGGATCCAGAGCTTGGGGCCTATGGAGTCCAAGGAGAGCATCCTGGAAATCTCTGGAGTGAGAGAACAAATCAAGAAGGAGATTAGTTCAGCCGATTTAAACCACAGGCCCCAGGAGATGACCTAAAAGTCTGGGTGCTACCTGAAAAGGCCAGCCAGTGGCTAGAAAAGGACGGAAGTAAAGGAACCCCCCTGCCAGGGCAAGAGCAAAGTTAGGATGAACTTCAACTCAATGGCCAAGTTGTAATGGCTTTCCAAGCCTTGGCAGAGAACCATTACTCATGGAGGACAAAGGTACCTATTTATCTCGCCTTATTTAAGGCTAGCCATGCACTAATTTAAACTAGAAATGCAATCTCCTACACTTGTCTCCTAACAAACCTGATTCTAATTAAGCAACACACAGGCAGTAGTTCTCACCCCTGCCTACACGTTACAAGCACGCGGGGTGCTTCTTGGACATATTAGTGCTGCGGCGCCACCGGAGACCAACTGAATCAGAATCTGGGGGGATGGAACCTGGGAAGTCAACGTGTCTAAAACTATCCTAGGTGATTCTCATGTGTAGCGGGAGTTGAAAACCAGAGAATGTAACCAAAGCTGGTGGGGGTTTTTTTTTCTTTCTTTCTTAAGAGAAAAATGTGTTTTTAATGTCTTAACTCATAGATGTTTATTATAAGCATGTTAGGACAACAAGTAACATCTCTTCATATTTTCACAGTTTTGTATAAGCTTATATAATTTTGAACTCTGCAAGTAAGTTCAATATGGCAATATTAGGAAAATAATATAAAATTTTTGTTACCTTTGAAAGAATACTTGCAGATACATTGATGAAGATAATAGACGCTATCTCAGAGATTGAAATGGCTTACCTGAACCGAAATGTGTTTGATATGTGAACATGTGAACATGTGTCTCTATGTTACTCAGGCACTGGGTATTTTTATTTCTTTTTTTAAATTGTATTATGTTAATCACCATACAGTACATCATTAGTTTTCGATGTAGTGTTTCAAGATTCGTTCTTTGCCTATAAAACCCAGTCCTCCATGCAATTCGTGCCCTCCTTAATAGCTACCACCAGGCCAACCCATCCCCCACGGACCTCCCCTCTAAAACCCTCAGTTTGTTTCTCAGAATCCACAGTCTCTCTTGCTTCCTCTCCCCATCTGATCCCAGCCCCCACCCCCGCCTTCACTTTTCCTTTCCTTCTCCTAATGTCCTCCATGTTATTCCTTATGTTCCACAAGTAAGTGAAACCATATGATAATTGACTCTCTTTAAAACTGGTGTTTTGATCTAAAATGAAACAAAATAGAAATAGAAATTAACTAAGCAAATTAGCTATTGTCATCCAACTTGACTAGTTTAAATAGAAGTGGATTGGGTTTTTTTTTTCCCTTTTTGTCACCTAGAGTAAATAAATATTTGGAAGAGTACAGGAGTGCCCTCACCTGGTCCAAAGGGAGAACTCCATGCTTTGTTGTTGGGAACTGAGGATCTTAATCACACAGAACAGTTTTGGGTAACCCCTGCTTTTTCTTTCACTTGTAAAGAAATAACAAAGAATTATCTACACAGGGATGATTCTGTTAAGCTAGAAATCAAACCCAAACTGTGATCCTAAAAGGAGCCAACAATGTTGATGTATTAATTAGGAAAGATACTTAAAATGTTTTCTTTTTCTTCAGTAAATGTTTATTCAGTGAGACCAGCTCAGCTAGAAATGAAACCTCATCTTGTAGTGACCTAATAAGGGCATGACTTTCCAAAACCAGGTGGTCTGTCATGTTACAGTCCAGGAGGCAGGTTGGCTGAAATCCTAAATATGTGTTAATATGTGTTTATATCTTTAAAGGGAACCTGATACTATCTTACCTATTGATGGAATTTTGGTCAAGTTTTAGAACTTTAGGATAATGTTTACTGAGTGCAGAAGTCTACTCTTTCTCTGGATCCCCCGAAATCTGTGACAAGCCCTTAACCAAAGACCCAGAAAATGAGATTCATTTCTACAAGTAAACTCTGAGGTTTTCCTGAGTCTATGTAATAAATATGATTTTAGATCCTGACTGTTAAACCTCATGCAATCATAGATCATGAAAGGGATACAAATTTGCATAATACCATTAAAGGGCATCTAGTAGCTATACTTAATGGGAACAAAAAAAGAGCAAATAACTCAGTTTAATCGTTCTGGAAAGGATCTCATAATGAACATTATTCTTACCTGATTAACTAGAGCACCTCCAGTAAGACACGGAGAGGCAATAAAATGGAGATGTTAAGAACATAGACTCTGAGGGGCATTTGGGTGGCTCAGTTGTTAAGCATCTGCCTTCCGCTCAGGTTATGATCCCAGGGTCTCCCTACTCCATGGGAAGCCTGCTTCTCCCTCTCCTACTCCCTCTGCTTGTGTTCCCTCTCTCACTGACTCCCTATCTGTGCTCATTAAATAAATAAAATCTTAAAAAAAAAAAAAAAAAAAGAACATAGACTCTGAACCCCATTGCCCAGCTCCACTCACATGTGATCTTCAGCAAGTTACTTGTCCTCTACCTCTCCTCTGAGAAACAGGGCAAGAATACTGCCACTTCATAGGGTTGTTAAGAGAATTAAATCCTAATACAGATAAAAAGCCAACAAAGCAAGCCACCATCATCAAAGAGCCAGTTTTTATTGTAGCAATGTTTCCACCTATATTTTGTATCTTGATTATTTTTTATTGTGGTAAAAAACACATAATATAAACTTTACCATCTTAACCAGTTTTTAAGGGTACATATTTGCAATGTTAAGTATATTCACATTGTCGTGAAACAGATCTCCAGAACCTTCTCATCTTACAAACTTAAAACTCTACAGATTAAACAACTCCCCTTCCCCCCATCCCCTAAGGATATAAGAATAACCATTATTCCTTCTGTTTCTATGAATTTGACTATTTTAGGTACCTCATATAACTTGGACTCATACAATATTTATCTTTCCATGACTGATTTATTTTACTTAGCATAATGTCCTCAAAATTCATCCAAGTTGTGGCATGTGGCATGTGACAGTGTTTTCTCTTTTTTTTTTTTTTAAGCTGAACAATAAGCTTATGGATGTATATACCACATCTTCACCTGTTCATCGACTGATGGGACACTCAGGTAGCTTCCACTTCTTAATTATTATGAATAATGCTCCTATGAACATGGGTGTGCACTTATTTCTCTGAGACCTTGTTTAAAATTATTTTTGAATATATAGATTGTTTTCTGTAGCTGAGAATCTGTTTTTGGCTTGTCTCCTTTTCTTTTCATTCGTTCATTTGTTCTGTTTTTCTTAAATTCCACATATGAGCGAAATCATACGGTATTTTTCTTTCTCTGACTGACTTATTTTGCTTAGCATAATACCATCTAGGTTCATCTGTGTTGTTGCAAATGGCAAGATTTCATTCTTCTTTATGGTTGAATAATACTCTATTATATAGATATCACATCTTCTTTACCCATTCCTAATTCCATAGCTTAGCTATTATAAATAATATTCCAATAAACATAGAAGCACACATATCCCTTAACTTAGTTTTTCATAGTCAAATACCCAACAGTGTGATTACCAGATCACATGATAATTCTATTTTTAATTTTTTGAGGAACCTCCAGACTGTCTTCCCAGTGGCTAGTCCAGGTTGTATTCCCATCAAGAGTGCATGAGAGTACCTTTTTTCCACATTATCTCCATCACATACTGTTCATATGTTTTCAATTTTAGCCATTCTTGGGGGTATAGCTCAGTGGTAGAGCATTTGACTGCAATTTTAGGCATTCTGACAGATGTGAAGTGATACCTTATTGTGGTTTAGATTAGTATCTCCCTGATGATGAGTGATGTGGAGCAACTTTTCATGTCTCTGTTGGCCATCTGTATATCTTCTTTGGAGAAATGTCTGTTCATGTCTTCTGCCCATTTTTAAATTGGATTTTTGCAGTTTTAATGTTGAGTTCTATAAGTTCTTTATATAGTTTGGATACTAATCCTGTATTGGATATGTCTTTTGCAAATATCTTCTCCCATACAATATGTTTTCTTTTAGTTTTGTCGTTTGTTTCCTTTGCTGCACAGAAGCTTTTTATTTTTATGTAGTTCCAAGAGTTTATTTTTGCTTTTATTTCCCTTGCCTCAGGAGACATATCTAGAAACATGTTGCTACAGCTGTTGTCGGAGAAATTACTGCCTGTGATCTATTCTAGACTTTTTATGGTTTCAGATCTCACATTTAGATCTTTATCCATTTTGGTGTGATTTGATGAAGTGGTCCAGTTTCATTCTTTCACATGTAGCTATCCAGTTTTCCCACAGCCATTTGTTGAAGATACTGATTTTATCAAATTGCATATTCTTACCTCTTTACTGAAGATTAACTGACCATAAAATCAGGGTGTATTTCTAGGCTTTCTGTTCTGTTTCATTGATCTATGTGTGTATTTTTGTCCCAGTATTTTGTTCCATGCTATGTGAGAAGGAGAGGGAGAAGGAGTTACTACAGATTTGTAATATAACTTGAAGTCCAGAATTGTGATGCCTCCAGCTTTGCTTTTCTGTTTCAAGATCGTTTTGCCTATTCAAGCACTTTTGTGGTTCCATACAAATTTTAGGGTTGTTTGTTCTAGTTCTTTGAAAAATGTTGTTGATATTTTGATAGGTATTGAATTAAATCTATAGATTGCTTAGGGTAGTATAGACATTTTAACAAAAACTGTTCTTCCAATCCATGAGTATGGAGCGTCCTTCCATTTGTTTGTGTTGTCTTCAATTTCTTTCATCAATGTTTTATAGTTTTCAGAGTATGGGTCTTTACATCTCCTCAGTTAAGTTTATTCCTAGGTTTGGGGGGAGGGGGTTGGTATAATTGTAAATGGGATTGTTTTCTTAATTTCTCTTTCTGCTGTTTCATTACAGGTGTATAAAATATAATGGACTTCTGTATGTTGATTTTTTATCCTATGACCTTACGGAATTCATTTGTCAGTTCTAGTAGTTTTTTGGCAGAGTCTTTAGGGTTTTCTATACATACCATCATGTCATCAGCAAATAGGGAGAGTTTACTTCTTTCTTACTGATTTGGATGCATTTTATTCCTTTTTCTTGTCTGATTGCTATAGCTAGGATTTCTAGTACCTTGTGGAATAAAAGTAATGAGAGTGGACATCCCTGTCTTATTCCTGACCTTAGGGGAAAAGCTCTCAGTTTTTCACCATTGAGTATGATGTTTACTGTGGGTTTTTCAAAGATGGCCTTTATTACATTGTTATGTTCCCTCTAAACCAGCTTTATTGAGGGTTTTTATCATGAATGGATATTGTACTTTGTCAAATGCTATCATATGGCTTTTATCCTGTCTCTTATTGATGTGAAGTATCATGTTGATTGATTTGCAATATTGAACCACCCTTGCAACCCATGATCACACTTAATCATGATGAGTGATTTTTTTGATGTATCGTTGGATTTGGTTTGCTAATATTTTGTTGAGGATTTTTGCATCTATGTTCATCAGAAATATTATTAGACTGTAGTTCTCTTTTTTGTGGGTATTGTCTTTATATGGTTTTGGTAATCAGGGTAATGTTGGTCTCATGAAATGAATCTGGAAGTTTCTATGTGTTAGGAAAGTCAGCTATGTCTCTTGCTCTTGAAAGTAGTAGCCTTATGAAGAATAGGTCCCTTAGTGCCTTGCAACATAGGGGGGGGAACCACTGCTGCTGCCACAGGACTGAGGCCCCCAAAGCGGGTGGGTGAGAAGATGTGGTGTTGGCAGAGTTTACACTAGTCTTTTGGGGGAGGGGGCTCACAATACCAGGAATCAAGCAAGCCTGGTGCAGAAAGCAGATTCTTGAAGGCTGGAAGTGTAGGGCTTGGTGTAAGCAAGTTATGTAGTAAATGTCTGGGCTGCACTGGTTCTTGCAGGTGGATCGATATGTATTTATGCTGGAGGGCAGTGGAGGGAAATGGCACCTGCCTGCTTCTTAATTCCTAGAGGGATCTCCCAGTGATCTCTGTCCCAGTAGAACATATTCTGAGATTAGTAAATAACTCTCTCTCCCATATTCCCCAGGCATTTTTCAAGCTGCTGGTTTCGTGCTATACCTCTGTGGGTTGTTTGTCTTGCTATCTCTTAGGGGCAGGGACTCAGCTTCCTCTCATCCTCCCATCTCTCCCAGAGCTGAGTCCACTGATTTTTCAAATTCCAGAATTTAAATTCCACTGGTTGTAAGAACTCACAAAATTTGGCCTCTCTGGTTTTCAAAGTCAAATGTTATGGGGAATTTCTTACCCATGTGGGCTCCCCAGTGTGACAGTCTGTTTCTCTCCCTTCTCCATGTCCTCAAGTCCCTACCTCCCATGGACAGTCCCACAGGTCCATTTAGCTTCCCACCGAGTCTCCAACCCTTCCTACCCTCTTTGATGTGGCCTCTTCTCTACATTTAGTTGTAGAGTTTGTTGTGTCATTCTTTGGGTTGTTTTCCAGGTTATTTATACTGATATGTTATCTAGTTGTATCCGTGGGACAAAGTAAACTTAGGGTCTTCCTACTCAATCATCTTCCCAGCAATCCCATTACTTGTTATTTTCTGGGTTTGGGGTAGTAGATATCTTAATGGGTGTGAGGTGACATCTCACTGTGATTTTGATTTGCATTTTTTCATGATTGGTGATATCAAGCATCTTTTCATATAGTTTTTGGCCATTGTATGTCATCTTTGGAAAAATGTCTACTCAAGTCCTTTGCCCATTTTTTAATCAGGTTAGATGATTTTTTGTTGTTGTTGAGTTGTAAGAGTTATTAATATATTCTCAATATTAGCACTTTACCAGATATATGATTAGCTCCTTTTCCATACATTGCCTTCCCATTCTGTTGATTGCATCCTGTTATATATACAAGTTTTAAATTTTGACGAAGTCCCATTTACTTATATTTACTTTTGTTGCCTATTCTTTTGGTGTCATATCCAAGAAATCACTGGCAAATCCAATGTCATGAAACTTTTTGCCTGTTTCTTCTCCATGAGCATTTTTAAAGCAAAATGGACAAGCTGGCGGTGGCAATAAATAAAACAAACTGATCATTTAAAAAGACATAGATAGCAGAAAGTTCACATGACAATGACTTGGGATGAAGATGTTAGTGTGTTTGCCGGCCTTTTCTAGTAACACTCCTTACTTCGTATGGGACACCTGCCTATAGAAGAAAAAATTCAATATGGATCCTGCCCAGAGTCCAGGCCAAGCCTAATGTTCTACTGTGAAAATAGCTTTCTGTTGTAAAATAAATCCCAGGTCATAGTCCAGGCTTGGAAGTTGACTGTATTCCCAACCCAGGGACAGAACTTTACACCATCTCTAAAGCCAGTTCAAAGATGATGTTATCTCATTTCCTGACTAATAAATACTAACATATGCAGATAATTTTTCTCTTAGAAACCATAATTATCTTAAAGTATCTACTCTTAATAAGCATAAAATGTTTATGCATTAAAAAAACTTTAATCAAATTTGGTTATTAAAATTCTATTTTTAGAAATAATATTCTTAAATGGAAGTCAATATTAAAAAGCAGTTTGTTAGAACCAAACAATAGGTATCATTTCATAGCATCATGCCATTTCTGTCCTAGAAGGAAACTCTGAGCCCATCTAGGTCAGTGTTTTTTATCCTTGTTGTGAAATAGAATGTTTATAAAATGCTGGTGCCTGGACCCTAGTCCTCCATCAAAGGTTCTGATTCAGTAGGTTTGAGAACCACTCAGCTTGTACAACCCTGCATCCGTACTTGGAAATGGAGGCATAAAGCAGGTGACCTGTACCACCTTCCCTGAGCGCTTTCTGTTCCAGTTCTCACTGTTTTGCAAATAGTCCCTGCACACACACCGTGCTTTTGAATGTGTTACCCACTGCCTGGAAGTCCTTTCTCTATTAGCAAACTGCTGGTTAGGAGTCTTTTATTTTTAAAGGCCCAGGCAAAATTTTTTTTTAAGATTTTATTTATTTATTTATTTGACAAACAGAGATCAAAAGTAGTCAGAAAGTCGGGCAGAGAGAGAGAGAGGGAGGAGGAAGCACGCTCCCCCCTGAGCAGAGAGCCCATTGTGGGGCTCAATCCCAAGACCCTGAGATCATGACCTGAGCTGAAGGCAGAGGCTGTAACCCACTGAGTCACCCAGGTGCCCCTCCCAGGCAAATTTTAACTCCCCTCTAAAGTCTTCCTTGACCGCCTCACACTGAGTCATTGTTTCTCCCTTCTCAATTCATTCCTCTCAATTGTATTCTCAATTCATCCTTCTCAATATAACCCTTGCCACACCATATTCTATTTGTTCATGTCTCTCTCTCTCTCGCTCTCTCTCTCTCTCACTGGATTGTGTACTATTTGAGAGTCAAGCACCATCTTATTTACCTTTTAGGAGGCTTTCAAAATTATGTTGTACAGAACATTACTTCCTTAGAACATTGTGTTGGTGCCTAGAGAGCAATGCAAAGAGACTTAAGGCTTGCTCCTGTTTCCAAGGACTTTAAGGAGTAATGGGCGACAGAGGACCTTGTCCACTGTCAAAGAGATTAACAGATCTAGAATTCTATCAGATCTGTGATGGTGCCAAGTGGTAAGTTTCCTGTGGTGCAATGGGCAATTGATCTATTCTAGTAACAAACAAAAATCCAGTAATGCAAATTCAACTTTTTTGAGAACTCTAAGGCAGAAGAGGCAAGTGTAATGAGACTGTTCCCATTGATAATGACTTCAGGAACTTTCAGTGTCACCTTGGGGTGGTAGGGTTGGAGAAAACTTACCCATCTGACCTGGGCTTGAGCAAAATTTATAAATCTTGTAATATGTTTCTCCCAGAAGTGGTGATGGATTTGCTTTGAATTTCCTGTGTTCTTCTGCTATTTGATCTCTTGAGATCTCTTGAGATCAAATATCAATAATTGTAAGTAATTGGGTGTATTTACTTATTGCCATTCTAACAAATTACCACAAACTTCATGGCTTAAAACAACACAGATGTATTATCTTGTCATTCTGGAGGCCAGAAGTCCAAAATGGGCCTTACTGGGCTAAAATCATGGTGTCAGTAGAGCTATATTCTTTCTGGAGGATCTAGTGAAAAATCTGTTTCCTTGCCTTTCCAGATTCTAAAAGCCACATGCCTTCCTTCGTTCATGACCCCTTCCAGCAATTGCATCACTCCAACTTCTGCTTTTTTTTTTTTTTTTAAGATTTTTATTTATTCATTTGAGAGAGAGCAAGAGTGAGAGAAAGTGTGCACATGAGCAGGGGGAGTGGCAGAAGGAGAGAGAGAAACAGTCTTTCCATTGAGCAAGGAGCCCAACACAGGGCTCCATCCCAGGATGCTGGGATCAAGAGCTGAGCTGTAGGCAGACACTTAAACAACTGAGCCACACAGGCACTTCTCCAACCTCTGCTTCTGATGTCCCATCTTCTTCTCTGACTCATCTGCCTCCCTGCTTTACTTACAAGGATCCTTGTGATTACATTGAGCTGACTCAGATAATCCAGAATAAGAGATAATCCCATCTCAAGATCACAATTTGATTATATTTATGAAGTTCCTTTGCCCCATAAGATAACATATTTGCAATTTTTAAGGATTAGATCATGGATCCTTTTGCAGGACCATTCTTCTGCCTACCATACTGGGATTAGAAGTACAGTATGTAGCTATAGATACTTTGCCCGTGAAAATGAATATATGAGTGTGCCCTGATTTATAAAAATACCCTCCTAGAGAGACGCCTGGGTGGCTCTCTTGGTTAAGCCACTGCCTTCGGCTCAGGTCATGATCCCGGGGTCCTGGGATCGAGTCCTACATTGGGCTCCTTGCTCGGCGGGGAGCCTGCTTCTCTCGCTGTCTATGCCTGCCTCTGTGCCTGCTTGTGTGTACTCTCTCTCTCTGGCAAATAAATAAAATCTTTAAAAAACAAATACCCTCCTAGAATCCAGTGGTTTGCACTTTATTTGATTCAGAGCATTTAGGATATTGATACAAAGAGATACTAGTCATTTCCATTCATCCATTTATTCATCTCTCCATTTACCCATCATTCCATGCATTCTTTACTCATTTATGCTTCTTAATTTCTGTGTCAAGCCACATAAATTAGGCTTTGCTGCAATAACAATTTCAAAATCTCAATGGCTTACCACAACAAAAAAATAATTTATCACTTATATATGTCCATCATGTTTCAGCAAAGGGCTTCTATTCAGCCTAGATGCTCAGAGATCCAGGTTGGTGAAAGCTTTATCTTGCCACGTGCTTCCATTATCCTAGCATGGGTTGGGAAAGAATGTATTAACTGATTCTTACTTTCTGCCTGGAAATAAACACATGTCATTGACCATAGCAAGTCATATGGCTACATGGTACCCCAAAGGGCATAGGAAGTAATCCTGTCATGTGCCCAGAAAAAGAAAAACTGGAAATATTTATTGAATGCCACAGCTCCTCACACTAATATATTCATGTATCATCCTACTCTTCACCATATTTAAGTCTGTCTTCAACTGAAAGCAGTGAAGTGGAAAAAAAAAAACAGACTAAGATCAGAATTTCCATGTTCTTACCCTAGTTTTTCATTAGCTTATAATCTTGTTCATTTTTCTGGACTTGATTTCCTTTATCCATGAATGAGAATAATTATTGCTCTTATCATTCTTTTTTTTTTCCTTTGGGGTATAATTAACATAATATTGCTCACCTTCTCACCTAATTCTGGGAAACAAATGACATGATCAAGACAAAAATCATATATTTTAAATCTCTACTTACAAAAACAGAAGGAAATTCAAGATATACTTCTCAATGAGATGTTTGTGACTTCCAGTGTGTTATAATGGTTAAGTATCAGTGTTTTTCCCACTCAAAAGCGAGCTGTCCAGTACATCAAATTCCATAATAATCTTCTACCCTGAACTTGTTGATACATACACCTGTGTTTTTCTTTTGCATTTCTATTTTTTGAATTTTTTTAAATTTTAGTTTAGTTTAGTCTAGTTTATTCCTTTTTTATTTTTATTTTCTAATATTCATATAGAGTTAAACTTCAAAGTAATTCCCTTTCCCCAATCAATACTACCCCTATAGGTAAACCAATTTTTAA